>NC_068305.1:41112437-41217437 GCF_025860055.1 Xyrauchen texanus
TGAAAGAGATATTGCAATACTGTTTATACTGCTGTAGATTTATTCCGGCTATCAACGGGCAGGACGGCTTTACGTTATTTTAAGCGTGAAAGTGACAAAGAAACATGGCGTCATGTGAAAATACATTTAAGGCGGGGTGCCAATGTGTTTGCATCAAGTGTGCCGCACAAGCCCTCAAAAGTGAAGCCAAAACGTCTCGATCGCCCCCCGGTGGCTGGTCCTAGTATAGGTCATAAGCCCCGCCTCCCCATGTTATTCAACGGGACGTGAGACCAACTAAACAATTAAATTACACTTCACATATCTTTCTTCCAAAGATAGTTTCTGTCATTTACTGTCGTTTCTATCACGTTGATGTCATTTCAAGTGTTTGTTTTCAAAATAAGTTTATCTTTAGTTATTTGATGCTATAAAAACGCTGCTGTGACATCATGATTGACAGCTGTGATTGACAGGTTCTCTGAGTGAAGTAGTCACTGAAGCACCAACTGACTTTTTTTCGGGATCTTCGGAGGACTGAGGAGATTGGAGCTTTAAATTTAATATCTAAATTTCTATAATTAATTATTTCACACCGTCATAAGTCAAAAGTCAAAAGGGGCGTGTGCTTGCGATTGATTCAGCGAGAGTGAGGGCGGGGCCTTGATTTAGCGGCTTTACTTCCTGTTCACTACTGTGCAGGTCTGGTCCCGAAATCGCAACTGCGCAGACTCAAGTCCCAAGATGTCAGCGCCATATCGGGACACTGGCGGCTTCAGTTCTCACCAATGGAAAAGATCCCACAGATATTTCTATGAAGGCGCATCTCATGATCATTTTCACAATAAAAACACAATCATTCACAATTTAGACACACGTTAATATTTTGATTAGTAATTAATTAGTAGTTTTTTAAATTAGCCAGTTAGTTGAAAGTTCTCAATGAGGAAAATCCTATTCATTAGTTAATGATTAATTAATAGTGAATTCTGTCATTAATTCACTATTAATTAATGATTTGTTAAGCATGTTTCCAAAATTGGACAGAAAATATATTATAACAATATTAAATATATGATTCTTTATTCAGTTCTTTAACAATCAAATTTAACAGATTTTAGCTTTTTTAACAATTATCCAATAAATGTAACGTTCTAGAAAACTCTAATGATATGCAAAACAGCAGTCAAGTAATGAACTTAGCAGCTCTAGGCTAACATCTTCAAATACAACATTTAATGATAACAACACGCAGAACACAGAACGGCAGAGGTTTATGTAAATGTATTTATACTTTAATATAGAATTATTGTGCAAAGCAACAGTACTAGAACTAAAACCAACCTCAACTGTAAATGACAGATGCAGCCTCAAGTGAAGAACAAAGTTTTGCAGGGCTAAACATATTTTAATGTAATTGCTAAGCACAGCAAATTGGACTGTTTTCTATTTAAGTAAAAGTGTCCGGTCTCTCTTCAAGAACAAAAGTTGCTCCACTTTCTGAAACTCAAGAACATGAGATGCTGCACTGAAGAGTCTCTCTCTCTCTCTCTCTCTCTCTCTCTCTCTCTCTCTCTCTCTCTCTCTCGCTCTCTCTATAAATACCTGTGTGCAGTCCGCACAAGCACTGGGAAGCGATCGTTGTTCATGTGCCAGTAGTCAAGAGGATTGTCGCGTTTGCGTGAAGCGAACTGCTTTCGTGTCCTTTAATAATGTATAACGTGCAAGGAAGGGCACCCGGTGGACTTTCTGGTGCCCTCCTAGGGAAAGATGGTGCCCTCCTAGGGAGTTGGTGTCCTCCTAGGGAAAGATGGTGTCCTCCTAAGGAGTTGGTGCCCTCCTAGGGAGTTGGTGCCCTCCTATGGAAAGATGGTGTCCTCCTAGGGAGTTGGTGTCCTCCTAGGGAAAGATGGTGTCCTCCTAGGGAGTTGGTGCCCTCCTATGGAAAGATGGTGTCCTCCTAGGGAGTTGGTGTCCTCCTAGGGAAAGATGGTGCCCTCCTAGGGAGTTGGTGCCCTCCTATGGAAAGATGGTGTCCTCCTAGGGAGTTGGTGCCCTCCTATGGAAAGATGGTGCCCTCCTAGGGAGCTGGTGCCCTCCTAGGGAGTTGGTGCCCTCCTATGGAAAGATGGTGTCCTCCTAGGGAGCTGGTGCCCTCCTAGGGAGTTGGTGCCCTCCTAGGGAAAGATGGTGCCCTCCTAGGGAGTTGGTGCCCTCCTATGGAAAGATGGTGTCCTCCTAGGGAGTTGGTGCCCTCCTAGGGAGTTGGTAAATGGTGCCCTCTTAGAGAAAGATGGTGTCTTCCTAGGGAGTTGGTGCCATCCTAGGGAAAGATAGTGCCCTCCTAGGGAGTTGGTGCCCTCCTAGGGAAAGATGGTGCCCTCCTAGGGAGTTGGTGCCCTCCTATGGAAAGATGGTGTCCTCCTAGGGAGTTGGTGCCCTCCTAGGGAGTTGTAAACGGTGCCCTCTAAGAGAAAGATGGTGTCTTCCTAGGGAGTTGGTGCCATCCTAGGGAAAGATGGTGCCCTCCTAGGGAGTTGGTGCCATCCTAGGGAAAGATGGTGCCCTCCTAGGGAGTTGGTGCCCTCCTATGGAAAGATGGTGTCCTCCTAGGGAGTTGGTGCCCTCCTAGGGAGTTGGTAAATGGTGCCCTCTTAGACAAAGATGGTGTCTTCCTAGGGAGTTGGTGCCCTCCTAGGGAAAGATGGTGCCCTCCTAGGGAGTTGGTGCCCTACGCAGACTGCGCAGTATGCGTATAGGTTGCAGCAGTACTGCTTATTAGTATTATATAGTATTTCCACACTGCTGACATCGGCCTTTGCTTGGCAGCGCCGTGATTATGATTAAATCGATCGAGAGTGAAACCGGAGCACTGAGGGGCAGGGAGGCAAATATATCGGCTCATATTTTCGGCCTTTTCTTTTTCGGCCAAAACAAAAAATGCAATCATTAAAGTTCCAGCAAACATAACTTGATTTTGATACCATAACCATTATATAAAGTCACTCATACCATGATATCAGATTACAGTAACTATTGCATTTTACAGAAACTCTTGGTGAGGTGAGACACAAAGAGAGCAAGATTGACCTTTTCAAATCAGATAACAGCAACAAAAGATGGCCGTGTGAGTAATCAGCGGCCCAGATTATACAGTAAACACATTACACAATCATTTGCTTTGATGATCGTAACAGTGTGACCTTCTAAACTGCATGTGACTGTCGCAGTGGAGCGAATCGGATTCCTCAAGGGCTGATGGGTTTCTGTGTTTTATCAGCTATAGAAATGGGTTTAGATGATCATCTATTAGACAATAAACTTTATTATTAGCTGTACGAGAGGTTTGAGCTGCTCTGATATGGCATCAGTGTTGTTTTTTAAGTAAGACTTTTCAAGGGGAAAAATACATTAAATAAAAATACTCTCTCTGTGTCAGTTGGGGCGTACTCACACTAGACCCGGTTGCATTGTACCGTACCCATGCACATTGCACTTAATCGTTGGCATCCAAGAGCATGAAGATAGTCGGCATTAGATGCCTACCGTGCCCGAGTCCAACTGAACCGTGCCCAATCCCACCTCTTCAAGCCTAGGCACAGTTCAGCGCACCGGTAAGATTTTCAATTAAAGAGCTCGAATTGAATTTTTAATATTACGATTTTCAATTAATGAGCTCGAATAGAATTTTTAATATTACGATTTTCAATTAAAGAGCTCGAATAGAATTTTTAATATTACGATTTTCAATTAAAGAGCTCGAATTGAATTTTTAATATTACGATTTTCAATTAAAGAGCTCGAATTGAATTTTTAATATTACGATTTTCAATTAAAGAGCTTGAATTGAATTTTTAATATTCCGATTTTCAATTAAAGAGCTCGAATAGAATTTTTAATATTACAATTTTCAATTAAAGAGCTCGAATAGAATTTTTAATATTACGATTTTCAATTAAAGAGCTTGAATTGAATTTTTAATATTACGATTTTCAATTAATGAGCTCGAATAGAATTTTTAATATTACGATTTTCAATTAAAGAGCTCGAATAGAATTTTTAATATTACGATTTTCAATTAAAGAGCTCGAATTGAATTTTTAATATTACGATTTTCAATTAAAGAGCTCGAATTGAATTTTTAATATTACGATTTTCAATTAAAGAGCTTGAATTGAATTTTTAATATTCCGATTTTCAATTAAAGAGCTCGAATAGAATTTTTAATATTACAATTTTCAATTAAAGAGCTCGAATAGAATTTTTAATATTACGATTTTCAATTAAAGAGCTTGAATAGAATTTTTAATATTACGATTTTCAATTAAAGAGCTTGAATTGAATTTTTACTGGTAAGATTTTCAATTAAAGAGCTCGAATTGAATTTTTAATATTCCGATTTTCAATTAAAGAGCTCAAATATAATTTTTACTGGTAAGATTTTCAATTAAAGAGCTCGAATTGAATTTTTAATATTACGATTTTCAATTAAAGAGCTCAAATTTAATTTTTAATATTCCGATTTTCAATTAAAGAGCTCAAATTGAATTTTTAATATTACGATTTTCAATTAAAGAGCTTGAATTGAATTTTTTATATTACGATTTTCAATTAAAGAGCTCGAATTGAATTTTTAATATTACGATTTTCAATTAAAGAGCTCGAATTGAATTTTTTATATTACGATTTTCAATTAAAGAGCTCGAATTGAATTTTTAATATTACGATTTTCAATTAAAGAGCTCAAATGTAATTTTTAATATTACGATTTTCAATTAAAGAGCTCGAATTTAATTTTTAATATTACGATTTTCAATTAAAGAGCTCGAATTTAATTTTTATATTACGATTTTAAATGAAAGAGCTCGAATTTAATTTTTAATATTAAAATTGTCAATTAAAGAGCTGGAATATAATTTTTATTGGTAAAATTTTAAATTAAAGAGCTCAAATTAAATTTTTACTAGTATGCTTTTCAATTATCAATTTTCAACCTATATCTTCTAAACGCAAATTCCAAACATTATGTAACTTGGTAGGTGTTGACACTAAAACATTTTGAGGATGCATGTCAAATATCTGCCAAAAGGGGGCGCTTTAACATATAAACTGTCATAACTCTGCGAATGTTTCATTGAAGTAGTTGGAATTCTGCATCTTTTGATTCAAGTCATCTTGAATCAAACAAAAAGTAATCAAAAATAATTAGATTATTTTTTTCCAGAAGATATTAGCCAAAATATTTTTGTGTGTGGCCCATTATGACTAATACGCCTGTATCTTTTGAGCACAATATTGAAACAAAACAGAACTTGGTACACAGAGACAACAGAACATTATGAAGGCACATGCCAAATTTCATCCAATTCTGATGCCAGTTGGAGCTTTAACATACGAAAATCCTAATTGTGCAACTGTGAGAATGAAAAATCAAAGCATGAATTTGACACCAAAACCACTAATGCACTGCTCACTGACAGCTGTACAAATTCATTTAATACATTTCTACCGTTCCCCATTCAGTCATACCTCACAACACTAGTCTACACGGACCCCAGAGACACTGAAGTGACTACAGTTCAACTGTCCTTTAACAGCCTCAGTCCAGAATCCTTTATGTCCATCTGCTCTTCTGCAACACCTGAATTCCGCTTGAATTGCGCCCGTCTCCTGCTGTTGTCGTTTCAGAGCTAATGGAGTGTTACCTGGAAAGACACTAGATCGAGTCCTGCACAACACAGAGCATGCTCAGTGCCTCGTGCCCTCACAAACACAACACATGCGCTCCTCACGAGCATGTTAATCTTCAATGAGGACACACTGAGGAAATGAAGGGACGAATATAACCATCGCAACACTTGCGGAATCCGCATTGAAAGTTCTGTTGCTCACAGAGAAGGCGGCACTGAGACACAGGAACGCGGGTTAACACACACAAAAGCACATTTGAGATGCATTATTGATGCTGCGGCTGCTGCTCTGTTGATCTCTTATAAAACCTTTGATGTTTCCATCATTGCATCGAGGGCCAATAACACTCGTGCTTTTACACAGAGCCGGCTTGAGTCAAGATAAAAGCACATGATTATAAAAAGCAAATGCACTCATAATGCAAATGCATTGTTCATTAGCGATGATGCACCTCATGTAGCTCATCATACAACAGACATTTAAACAGATACAGTCTGAATAAAACATGTTTCTATTCAAAGACTGCGAGCTTAAAGCATACGCTCAGTTTCAAATACTTTATGTCTTTATGCTGATTTATATAATAGAAAAAAAAACATTTTTAAATAAATCAACACATCAAGATATATTATAAATATTATATATTTATGTATATGTCATGATAGTATTTATTGATAACTTAATTACAAAAAAGAAAAAATAAGAAATATTTTTTTGTACCATTAAGATTTGTTTTTTGCATTTTAACATTATTTTCATGACAATTAAGCACTAATGAATTAATTAATTTATTAATATATTATAGATAAATATGCATTCGAGGCAGCTCGAATTAAAGAGCTCGAATTTAATTCTTAATATTACGATTTTCAATTAAAGAGCTGGAATTGAATTTTTAATATTAAAATTGTCAATTAAAGAGCTGGAATTTAATTCTTAATATTACGATTTTCAATTAAAAAGCTCGAATTGAATTTTTAATATTACGATTTTCAATTAAAGGGCTCTAATTTAATTTTTACTTGTAAGATTTTAAATTAAAGAGCTCAAATTAAATGTTTACTAGTAAGAATTTCTATTATATATAGATAAATATGCATTTAAATGTCATAGTAATATTTTTTTGTACTGTAATTTAAAATAAATAAATAAATAACTGAATAAAATTATAATTGTATTTATTTGTCATGGTAGTGTTTATTGTGCAACTTTTATGCCAATTTAAATACATAAAAAAAACTATTAATTAAATGATTAATTAAATTATAAATATCTTTCTCAATCATGGTAGATTTTCTTGCAGATTTAAAAAAACACATAAACAAAAATCTAAATATTAAACTCATTTAAACACAGAAACATGACATTATTCACAATTAATCATTTTAATTTATTGACAAACCTAATAATATTTCAATAAAATTAAGGAACATTTGTTTACATTATTTAACTACATTACTGAACTAAATACGAACAACGCCTTTAACAAATGCTCATTATTTTATATATATTTATTGATAGTTCATGAAAACGATGCCTTTATTAATGATGAGAAACTGAAGAACCTTATTGTAAAGTGTTACCAAATAAAATAATAAAATGAAACATTTCCACAGCTGGAATAAATTCATTAATGTACATTATGTTTCAATAATACATCCAACAAGTGACACCTTAAATCACAGATTTTATAAACAGTGAGTTTCATTTCTTTCTAAATGCATCAGTGCTGGACGTGCATTAGCGCAGAGCAATGTTTCAGCATGCCACCCGTTCCACCCATGCCACCCTCGGTCTCCGATACATACATACAACTAACATACTAATGGAGATGCACAGCTCTATTATAGTGTGTCCTAGATATAAATAGATCGGACGCTTGTGCCATTAGCTTACATTTGATGGACTGGATGTTGTTCCAAGAGAACATCTTTGGCTAAATGAGTCTGCAGCTGACAGCTGCTTCACGGTCTACTGGCTACATACAGTAGGAGATCCCTTCATAGGCGGCACACCAATTGAATATTTGGGAGGCACTATATATATATTCAGCAGGCTCATTTTGGGTGCACTAACCCTTTAAGGCTGGCTTTAATGTAGGCCTGCGGGATGCATATAGTGCATATTAGTTTCTTCTCGCTCAGTTCGTAAAACAGCAGGTTATTGAGGAATACACTCGTTATTGTGAATATAATGCGTTTCATATTATCTGCTTTGGAGGTTTTCAATTATGGTTATACAATGCCGAGAGACCGCATCAGCAACCTTTCTGATCCGAGCTGTGGATGTGCTCCAGCTAACGCGATTACATCCCTGTTCGGTGGAATAATCCGGAGATGGACGGCACCGTGTGGTTTCTGCGGAGAACGATTTAATCGTGTTAACGACTGCAGCTCAAATGGACAGATTTCCAAAGGTGCCGTAATACTACCATATCACACGGATTTGACCTAATCCAACTAAATTATGAAAAACACATGAAACTGCTTCTAATAAACTTCAATTAAGTAAAGATAATGACTGATCAACAGAAGCATATACCATCGATTAACAACTTCAGAGCTCACGGCAGGTTTGCATTTAAAGGAGACCTATTATGCCCATTTTTAAGATGTAATATAAGTCTCAGGTGTCCCCAGAATGTGTGTGAAGTTTCAGCTCATAATACCCCACGGGTCATTTATTATATCATGTTATAAAAGCCTCTTTTTGGGTGGAATCAAAAACGCGCTAATATCGTGTGTGTCTCTTTAAATGCAAATGAGCTGCTGCTGCTCCCCGCCCCCTTTCAGGAAGAGGGCTGTGCCTTCGGTTACTATAAAAACAACAACAAATCAGAACCGATATGACCGACAGTGTAAATACCGGAGTTCAGGCTGGATTGGGAAGAGAAATCGGCCGCAGAGCAACTGCCCAAAAGTTGAGCGGGGGGCGTTCGCTGTCCTTTTCTGCATAAGCTCATTTTACCTTATCGCGGCCCATTCGAGCCGTTTCGCAGCCAACCCACAGGCCCGCTCGGTTCTCCCGATGGCCAGTCCGCCTCTGATCACCCCCAAAAGTGCGTCGGCCCACTGGGAAAATGCCCGGTATGCCAGATTACCAGTCCAGCTTGTCCACAGCGTCTTCAGTGGCTCTGATGCGGGGAGTACATGAATACATTTACAGCAACACCAGAACACGTGGATCAATCACAGCTCATATTGTTTTTGCAATGCATTTAGGGGCGGGGTTATCTGAGATGTGTAATATTAGAACGGTGTGGAAAATAAATTATGGAAATAACTACACGGCAGTCTCCACCGACGATTGCGTGAGAAACACGTGGAAAAATTGTCAAAATGATCCCTCTCTGAGGCTTGATTAGCCTGATCAGGGGCCGGGTGTCTAGAATCACGACCCGGTCCCGCCCTGCCACAACAATGTAAAGAGTGGGAGATTGACTTGATGTTTGATGACTTGAATGACGGATGGTTTGTTGAATGCTTTACTAACACAAAGTGTCAAAACCAGAAACAACAGACAACGCATCTCGCCATAACAGCTCGAGTTTGAACTACACTGAATGCGCTAGTTTTAAATAAGCTATTTTTATTAATCAAATGTGTGTCAAACATGTTGAGTGATCCAAACATCATCTGCAGCCTGAAACTGAACTTATGATCAGATATTAGGAGTGAACACACTTAACTGCATAGAGAGCTATAGGACGCTCCCTTGCTCCCTATTTAGTGCATGACTTAACCTCCAGTGTTCTGTCTGTCTGCACTGGTCTCAGAACAGTTATAGGAGAGTTATAGGATGCTCCCTTGCTCCCTATTTAGTGCATGACTTAACCTCCAGTGTGCTGTCTGTCTGCACTGGTCTCAGAACAGTTATAGGAGAGCTATAGGATGCTCCCTTGCTCCCTATTTAGTGCATGACTTAACCTCCAGTGTGCTGTCTGTCTGCACTGGTCTCAGAACAGTTATAGGAGAGCTATAGGGTGCTCCCTTGCTCCCTATTTAGTGCATGACTTAACCTCCAGTGTGCTGTCTGTCTGCACTGGTCTCAGAACAGTTATAGGAGAGCTATAGGATGCTCCCTTGCTCCCTATTTAGTGCATGACTTAACCTCCAGTGTGCTGTCTGTCTGCACTGGTCTCAGAACAGTTATAGAGAGCTATAGGATGCTCCCTTGCTCCCTATTTAGTGCGTGACTTAACCTCCAGTGTGCTGTCTGTCTGCACTGGTCTCAGAACAGTTATAGGAGAGCTATAGGATGCTCCCTTGCTCCCTATTTAGTGCATGACTTAACCTCCAGTGTGCTGTCTGTCTGCACTGGTCTCAGAACAGTTATAGGAGAGCTATAGGATGCTCCCTTGCTCCCTATTTAGTGCATGACTTAACCTCCAGTGTGCTGTCTGTCTGCACTGGTCTCAGAACAGTTATAGAGAGCTATAGGATGCTCCCTTGCTCCCTATTTAGTGCATGACTTAACCTCCAGTGTGCTGTCTGTCTGCACTGGTCTCAGAACAGTTATAGGAGAGCTATAGGATGCTCCCTTGCTCCCCATTTAGTGCATGACTTAACCTCCAGTGTGCTGTCTGTCTGCACTGGTCTCAGAACAGTTATAGAGAGCTATAGGATGCTCCCTTGCTCCCTATTTAGTGCGTCACTTAACCTCCAGTGTGCTGTCTGTCTGCACTGGTCTCAGAACAGTTATAGAGAGCTATAGGATGCTCCCTTGCTCCCTATTTAGTGCATGACTTAACCTCCAGTGTGCTGTCTGTCTGCACTGGTCTCAGAACAGTTATAGGTTTAATACGTTAGTTTAGATGTGTAATTTGTCTCATTCTTGCTAATCCAAAAATTACCCAAAAATGATTTATACATTATGGTCGCAATTGCATATACAGTGCTGCCTTAAATGCATTTTATTCATGGATTATCGTGCCATTTTTATCATGAGAGTTGGGAGATGGGGGGTATTTAATTATGATCATAATAATGCATTTGAATGCTCATAGAAACAGGATTCGTTTTCTTTCAGCAAAACGTCATTTCTTACGTTGTTCTTTTGATTTTTTGAGTTTGGCTCGTTTATGTTTGTTTGTCACACCGGTTTTTAAATGGCCCTCCGAGCGCTGGGCTGGCAAACGCCATGTCTGTGTTTGGGCAGATCTCGCCGCAGCAGATGGCAGCTTTTCTCGGCACGCTCGCAACAGCTCGCGATGACTTTCAGTTTGGCCGGTTCCTCCGGTGTCCCAGCATGCGTGCTCGTGGCATGCCAGCGGCCCTCTGTCATGATCTTTCCTTTGGATTAAAGGATCCCGTCTGCTGCCAAAAACAGATCTCTCTCTCTCTCTCTCTCTCTCTCTCTCTCTCTCTGTCTCTCTCTCTCTCTGTAAAGAATGGCGAGCTGCGTCTTGTAGCTCCTACAGGTTTTTCACAGAAGCCGCCATTTTCCAGTGGGTATGTCTCCGGGACAGAGAGCTTTTGACTCTGAACCTGTTCACTCTTATTGTTTAAATTGACTTTTATTTTCAGTGTTTATGTAGTGTTTTGTTGCACTACAAGCTACTAAAAGGACAAAAGGACAAATATAGAAGCACATGATCAGTGTTCGTTTTACATCATCAGGGAACGATTTATATTTGACCTTGTGCGACCCCCGCGCACACATGCGTGGACGTTGTATTTTGTCTTTGCTATACGCAACGCATCATTTATTTTCATTTAAATCAACTGATCTCGGTTCAGGAGACTCTGGGCTGTCAGTAAAGGGTTAAACTACTAAGACGTACAGAGTCATGTGACCAAACAACATGGTGCTGATAACAGCGGAGTTTGTCTTTAGGAGAAACGCCAACAAAACTGCATCTGGTCAGAAAACGAATGACGTTTTTACATCGAAACCTGTTAGAGTCAAAAGATTACAGTGTCTAGTTTCATCCGATATGCCATTTTAAACATTTGAGTGATTTATTGCGAAACGCCGCGCCGTTAAACACAATGTCCACGTACATGGACTATAGGGCTATTTTATCTTCAAAATTCTATATTTACTGTCATCATCACATTGAGAATCAACGGTTCAATTCAAAACATAAAATGTGTCTTTCAGAGGCTTTATATTGAGTTATGATGAAAATAAGGAGCATTTCAAACTGTTCTGAGACCAGTGCAGACAGACAGCACACTGGAGGTTAAGTCATTAACTAAATAGGGAGCAAGGGAGCATCCTATATCCAGTGTGCTGTCTGTCTGCACTGGTCTCAGAACAGTTATAGGAGCGTTATAGGATGCTCCCTTGCTCCCTATTTAGTGCATGACTTAACCTCCAGTGTGCTGTCTGTCTGCACTGGTCTCAGAACAGTTATAGGAGAGCTATAGGATGCTCCCTTGCTCCCTATTTAGTGCATGACTTAACCTCCAGTGTGCTGTCTGTCTGCACTGGTCTCAGAACAGTTATAGGAGAGCTATAGGATGCTCCCTTGCTCCCTATTTAGTGCATGACTTAACCTCCAGTGTGCTGTCTGTCTGCACTGGTCTCAGAACAGTTATATGAGAGCTATAGGATGCTCCCTTGCTCCCTATTTAGTGCATGACTTAACCTCCAGTGTGCTGTCTGTCTGCGCTGGTCTCAGAACAGTTATAGAGAGCTATATGATGCTCCCTTGTTCCCTATTTAGTGCATTACTTAACCTCCAGTGTGCTGTCTGTCTGCACTGGTCTCAGAACAGTTATAGGAGAGTTATAGGATGCTCCCTTGCTCCCTATTTAGTGAATGACTTAACCTCCAGTGTGCTGTCTGTCTGCACTGGTCTCAGAACAGTTATGGAGAGTTATAGGATGCTCCCTTGCTCCCTATTTAGTGCATGACTTAACCTCCAGTGTGCTGTCTGTCTGCACTGGTCTCAGAACAGTTATAGGAGAGCTATAGGATGCTCCCTTGCTCCCTATTTAGTGCATGACTTAACCTCCAGTGTGCTGTCTGTCTGCACTGGTCTCAGAACAGTTATAGGAGAGCTATAGGATGCTCCCTTGCTCCCTATTTAGTGCACAACTTAACCTCCAGTGTGCTGTCTGTCTGCACTGGTCTCAGAACAGTTATAGGAGAGCTATAGGATGCTCCCTTGCTCCCTATTTAGTGCACAACTTAACCTCCAGTGTGCTGTCTGTCTGCACTGGTCTCAGAACAGTTATAGGAGAGCTATAGGATGCTCCCTTGCTCCCTATTTAGTGCAGACTCTACGCATTCCTGCAGTGCCATTCAAGACTGCAAAAGTGCCAATTCAGTTTTTAATTTCACCCATCATAAAATGCATGAGACACAGTAAGTCATTTCTCTTTGACATTAACATATTTCTGCTATTTTCATGCTATGAATCAAAACACTTTACCTCTAACGATGATGGTTGTGGATTTTTTCGCCGGGTTTCCCACGTTATTGCTGGCCACGCAGCTGTAGATGCCAGCGTCCTCTGAGGATATGGCAGGCAGGGTGAGTGTGCCATCCTTCATCACACTCTTCACAGGTAGAGCGCCCGAGCTGACGGACCAGGTGAGGGTTGGCACGGGCTCTCCGCCCGTCGTGATGCACACGAGCGACACCGTCTGCCCGGGATTCACCACGATCGGATCTTCCACCAACAGCTTGATGGACGGAGAAGCTGCAGAAGAGCAAACGGACACATTGTATCCTGCCTACTGTTAACAAATACTATGTCACAATTTAGGGTGGCTGTGGCTCAGGTGGTAGAGCGGGTCAGTCACTAATCGCAGGGTTGGTGGTTTGATTCCCAGCCCACATGACTCCACATGCCGAAGTGTCCTTGGGCAAGACACTGAACCCCAAGTTGCTCCCAATGGCAGACTAGCACCTTACATGCAGCTCTGCCGCCATTGGTGTGTGAATGATGGTGTATGAGCGACGAGTCAAACCTGTTTTATTAGTGAGTCTGAAGACGACTCTTCGGTCACCGATGCCGCACACGTTCCTGACGGAGGCGATGCAGCTGTAGTTGGCGTAATCTTTGGGCCTCAAGTTCTTCAGCTTCAGGATCTTCGTTTCCCCCTGCAACTCAGAGCGAGAGGCCAAGAACGGCATGAAAATGCCAAATTTGCTTCAACAACCACAAGCACTTACAATTGACATATTTACATACAGTATATACATATCATTATTTTCCAAAGTTATATACATTTATTCCAAGGTCTTTTCAAATACTCCATTCTGATTCGCTGTAACGCGTGCATGCTTAGAAAAACATTTAATGCACATATCAAAGGCGTCTTTGGATGTCCAGCAGGATTGATAAGCATCATCTAATATGGCTGCGCTGCTCATCACACACACACTAGAGGCCGCCACACAATCGCACATCGCTGACTGAAGCTCTGAACGAAGACGGTTTTATAAAAGTGCAAGACAATATCGCAATTTCATTCTCAATTCAATCAATCGTGCAGCCATAATGGATACCACACTGATGTCTAATGGTGCGTTCACATACAACGCGAAGATTTTTGCCTTGCGAGTTTGATCGCTGGATTATAAATGTGTGTTTAAATTTGCGTTCGCGCAAGTAACGCCAACCCGGGAGTATTCCCGCTCCTCTTCCGGGAAAAGGACAGGAGGAGGGGCTTCTAGGACTTGGTTCATAGTAAAGTATGACCAATAGCTGGAATCAAGTAGAGTCGCGCCCCCCATTAGCAACAATGGACAGGAAGACAGCAATCGCCAGCCGGCGGCGAGCCACAAACCAAAGCGCGTGACCTGCGGGACCCCCAGGAACGCGGCATCATGAACAGTACGTGCCAATTTACTTGTTGAGCATGTTACCATGGAGACGTAGCGTGTGTGGAGGCTTCACGCTATTCTCCGCGGCATCCACGCACAACTCGCCACACGCTCCACCGAGAGCGAGAACCACATTATAGCGACCACGAGGAGGTTACCCCATGTGACTCTACCCTCCCTAGCAACCGGGCCAATTTGGTTGCTAAGGAGACCCGGCTGGAGTCACTCACCACACGCCCCACCGAGAGTGAGAACCACATTATAGTGACCACGAGGAGGTTACCCCATGTGACTCTATCTTCCCTAGCAACTGGGCCAATTTGGTTGCTAAGGAGACCCGGCTGGAGTCACTCACCACACGCCCCACCGAGAGCGAAAACCACATTACAGCGACCACGAGGAGGTTACCCCATGTGACTCTACCCTCCCTAGCAACCGGGGCAATTTGGTTGCTAAGGAGACCTGATTGGAGTTGTTCAGCACACCCTGGATTCAATCTCGCGACTCCAGCGGTGATAGTCAGCGAGATTTCTCTTCTGAAGCTCCAAAAATCACAGACAGTCATTATAATGTCATCCATATGACTCCAGAGGTTAATGTAATGTCTTCTAAAGTGACACGATTGCTTTAGCTGTGAAAAAGATCAATATTTAAGTACTCAAGTATTCAAGAACGTGAGATTACTTCTGTATCCATGGCAACGTGAATACATCACACGAGAGACCGCTTGGACTCCACCCTCTCATGAAGTGTTGGATTATATGTAAAAGTACTTAAAGGTGCTGGAAGAGATTTTAGTGTTCTGCGATGTTGAATTAGCCACGCCCCCTCATTCCAAAACCCCACCCTTCAAAGATTATTTATGACCGTTGTTTGTTCCTGTGGCTGTCGAATTCAACAGTGGCTCAGTAGCACCCTCAACTGACAAACATTATGAATCACAGCCTCAGTGATCCACTTCATATGCAACACTATGAGAACGAGCACAATGATTGACAGGTGAAAAGCGACACGTTTTTGTTTGCTGTTTACAGAGTCTATAGCTGTCCCAGAGAGATATCTCAGGACACTTATTTCCTTAATATCTTTAGGCGAGCCGCTGGAGTCATTTCAATGACGCTTATGCTGACTGTCTGTGATTTTTGGAGCTTCAAAAGACAAATCTCCATTCACTTGCATTGTAAGGACCCTCTGAGATGAGATATTTTGTTGATTTTTCTTCAAATGTGTTCTAGAGAAGATAGAAAGTCACACACACCTGGGATATCATGAGGGTGAGTAAATGATGAGAGAATTTCATTTTAGGGTGAACTGTCCCTTTAAGTGTCCAATAGAAACTCCTGAAGCAAAGCCAGCCGTGAAGCACCGATGTAAAGTTTAGCATGTGGTATTTTTTTGTCTAATAAAAGTCCAAATCTGCTTGAAACTGCCACTGATTCAGAGCAACCCAATTTCTCAGGAGGTGAGTGGTTGAATCATCACTTCAAAAATCAAGAGCCATTTTCATCTTCTGAAGTTTCGCACTCACATTGTGCTATAGTTTGATCACATGACCTATTTTTCCTATGTGACCCAAAGTTCAAGTATAGACCAAGTGTGCTGGTTTATAGAGAGCTGTTCAACTCAAAGTGCTTTAAGATCTCTCAAACTCAGAGAAATGGTTTCCAGTAGGTTATAACCCCGTCTCCCAGTGCAGGAACAAACATCAAATGCATACGGCTTAAATGATCTGCAGAGTAACACGCGTCTGAGTTTAAGGTGGAGGTTTGCATTAGCCAGATGTTGACTTGAGATTAATACTGACAACATTTGCCGAGCACACTTGTTTATTTTTTACTATACATTCTCCTCCCTGCCCAGTAGGTGGCGATATGCACGAAAAAATGTGAATCGCCAAAACAAAAGTAGAAAAGTGAAAGTGAAAGTGGAGATTTATAGTAAAAAGGACTTAAATGATGATCTGTTTCTCACACACACCCATCATATCACTTCTCAAGACATGGATTAAACCACTGGAGTCTTATAGATTAATTTCAGGCTGCCTTTATGTGCTTTTTGGAGCTTCTAAGTTCTGGTCACCATTCACTTGCATTGTATGGACCCTCATCATATTCTCACCCTCATGCCATCCCAGATGTGTAAGAGTTTCTTTCTTCTGCAGAACAAAAATTAAGATTTTTAGAAGAATATTTCAGCTCTGTAGGTCCATAAAATGAAAGTGAATGGTGACCAGAACTTTGAAGCTCCAAAAAGCACACAAAGGCAGCATAAAGGTATTCCAGTGGTTTAATCCATGTCTTCAGAAGTGATATGATAGGTGTGGGTGAGAAACAGATCAATATTTACATAATTTTTTAATAAAGATCTCCACCTTTGACTAGCGCTGACAAGTAGGTGCTGAAATGCACAAAGAAGAATGTTAATTGCCAAAAAACAAAAGAAGAAGAATGTGGAAGTGAAAGTGAAAGTGGAGATTTATATTAATCTGTTTCTCACCCACACCTATCATATCACTTCTGAAGACATGGAGTAAACCACTGGAGTTTTATAGATTACTTTTATGCTGCCTTTGTGTGCTTTTTGGAGCTTCAAAGTTCTGGTCACCATTCACTTGCATTGTAAGGACCAACAGAGCTGAGATATTCTTCTAAAAGTCTTAATTTGTGTTCAACAGAAGAAAGAAAGTTATACATATCTGGGATCTCCTGAGGGTGAGTATATGATGACAGAATGTTCTTTTTTTTTGGGGGTGAACTGTCCCTTTACAATGCTTTGGACTTTCCAGAACTCAGCATGAGAAAGACGGTGAGAATATTACAGATGATGAAACGTGACGGGGACAAGGTCACTTACTAGAGCACTATATCATCCTTGAGCAAGTCAGTTAACCACAGATACATGCAGAGGTTTCCGCCCCTGTAGCAAGGACGCTGAAAGTCACTTTGGACAAGAAAGCATCTACGACATGACAACAGCCACTAAACAGCCATTCAAAATGCTAAAATCAACACAGCGCATGAAGAGAACATGACTGCACATCTCACGCCCCTGTATTCTCTCAAACACCCTGTGCAATATTATATATCATGAACACACAAATAAAAACTCCCCTAAAGGTTGCACAACGCTCTTCCGTCTGTGCACGTGAGTTCATTATTTATCTCCATCTCATTACGGTTCTGCTGAAAATCCATTTACTTTGCTGCATTCCCCATTTCAAAGCCAATTTTAATTTGCGGAAATAATAGCCACTCTACGGATTGCGTCGCAGGGCCTTATCGTCTTTTGCTACCACATTACAGCGCAGTGAGGCAGGGGGTCTTTATACCGTCAGTTCTGAACGCTTGTACAGCATCTTCAGATTGGAGGCAGACACAGACCGGCCCGGCGAGTTTATGATCGCGCTCTCTGATGTGCCGTCGCACTCATCAGAATAGATTAGAATATCAGACGGATCACACGGCGCCCGTCCTCAGAAATAAGAGCGATTCTCACTTTCATATTCCAATTATCACTCAGACACCCCCCTCCACAGATGTAATTTTATAATGCGGGTGTGATCCATCAATGTGACCTCATGGTCTGTGTCTGGATGCTTGATAGCGTTCGGCTGTCAAGCTCTGGATGCAAAACTCATTGAAATAAAAATCCATTTGCTATGAAATCAGAGAGAGGAAAAGAATTAACAAATGTGTCCAAATTGTGGCTCAGTGAGATACTCCACAAAAAAACAAAAAACATAAACATACATTGAAGGAGAGAGTCTAGACAGATCTAGAGAGCAGATTATCACAGACTCTTTTCACTTGACCCAATAAACAACCACCTAGCAACCACCTAGAACAACCATCTAGCAACACCCTACCAACCATTTGGCAATACTCTAGTAACCACCCAGAAAACCCCAGAAACCATCTAGCAACACCCTAAAAACCATCTAGCAACCACCCAGAACAACCCAGCAACACTCTAGCAACCAACTAGAACACCCTAGCTACCATCTAGCAATGGTCTAGCAACCACTCAAATCACCCTAACAGCTACCCAGACCACCCAGCAACCATCTAGCAACACCCTAACAACCATCTAGCAACGCCCTCGCAACCACCCAGAACAAACCAGCAATGCTCTAGCAACCCCCTAGAACAGCCTAGCAACCATCTAGCAATACCCAAGCAACCAGCCAAACACCCTAGCAGTTACCCAGGAACCATCTTGCAACACCCTAACAACCAACTAGCAACGCCCTTGCAACCACCCGGAACAACCCAGCAATAATCTAGCAATCACATAGTACAGCCTAGCAACCATCTACCAACACTCTAGCAACCACTCTAAACACCCTAGCAGTTACCCAGAACACCCAGCAACCATCTAGCAACACCCTAACAACCATCTAGCAACGCCCTCGCAACCACCCAGAACAAACCAGCAATGCTCTAGCAACCCCCTAGAAAAGCCTAGCAACCATCTAGCAATACCCAAGCAACCAGCCAAACACCCTAGCAGTTACCCAGGAACCATCTTGCAACACTCTAACAACCATCTAGCAATGCCCTCGCAACCACCCAGAACAGCCTAGCAATAATCTAGCAATCACATAGTACAGCCTAGCAACCATCTACCAACAATCTAGCAACCACCCTACACACCCTAGCAGTTACCCAGAACACCCAGCAACCATCTAGCAACACCCTAACAACCATCTAGCAACGCCCTCGCAACCACCCAGAACAAACCAGCAATGCTCTAGCAACCCCCTAGAACAGCCTAGCAACCATCTAGCAATACCCAAGCAACCAGCCAAACACCCTAGCAGTTACCCAGGAACCATCTTGCAACACTCTAACAACCATCTAGCAACGCCCTCGCAACCACCTGGAACAGCCTAGCAATAATCTAGCAATCACATAGTACAGCCTAGCAACCATCTACCAACACTCTAGCAACCACCCTAAACACCCTAGCAGTTACCCAGAACACCCAGCAACCATCTAGCAACACCCTAACAACCATCTAGCAACGCCCTTGCAACCACCCAGAACAAACCAGCAATGCTCTAGCAACCCCCTAGAACAGCCTAGCAACCATCTAGCAATACCCAAGCAACCAGCCAAACACCCTAGCAGTTACCCAGGAACCATCTTGCAACACTCTAAAAACCATCTAGCAACGCCCTCGCAACCATCTAGCAACACCCTAACAACCATCTAGCAACGCCCTCGCAACCACCCAGAACAAACCAGCAATGCTCTAGCAACCCCCTAGAACAGCCTAGCAACCATCTAGCAATACCCAAGCAACCAGCCAAACACCCTAGCAGTTACCCAGGAACCATCTTGCAACACTCTAAAAACCATCTAGCAACGCCCTCGCAACCACCCAGAACAGCCTAGCAATAATCTAGCAATCACATAGTACAGCCTAGCAACCATCTACCAACACTCTAGCAACCACCCTAAACACCCTAGCAGTTACCCAGAACACCCAGCAACCATCTAGCAACACCCTAACAACCATCTAGCAACGCCTCAGAACCACCCAGAACAAACCAGCAATGCTCTAGCAACCCCCTAGAACAGCCTAGCAACCATCTAGCAATACCCAAGCAACCAGCCAAACACCCTAGCAGTTACCCAGGAACCATCTTGCAACACTCTAACAACCATCTAGCAACGCCCTCGCAACCACCTGGAACAGCCTAGCAATAATCTAGCAATCACATAGTACAGCCTAGCAACCATCTACCAACACTCTAGCAACCACTCTAAACACCCTAGCAGTTACCCAGAACACCCAGCAACCATCTAGCAACACCCTAACAACCATCTAGCAACGCCCTCGCAACCACCCAGAACAAACTAGCAATGCTCTAGCAACCCCCTAGAACAGCCTAGCAACCATCTAGCAATACCCAAGCAACCAGCCAAACACCCTAGCAGTTACCCAGGAACCATCTTGCAACACTCTAACAACCATCTAGCAACGCCCTCGCAACCACCCAGAACAGCCTAGCAATAATCTAGCAATCACATAGTACAGCCTAGCAACCATCTACTAACAATCTAGCAACCACCCTAAACACCCTAGCAGTTACCCAGAACACCCAGCAACCATCTAGCAACACCCTAACAACCATCTAGCAACGCCCTCGCAACCACCCAGAACAAACCAGCAATGCTCTAGCAACCCCCTAGAACAGCCTAGCAACCATCTAGCAATACCCAAGCAACCAGCCAAACACCCTAGCAGTTACCCAGGAACCATCTTGCAACACTCTAACAACCATCTAGCAACGCCCTCGCAACCACCTGGAACAGCCTAGCAATCACCTGGAAATGCCCTAAAAAACATTCAGTGTGACTAAATTTGTTACCAGTGAGAGGAACGCTCTAGATGGTCTCCGTGTTTCACCGCATCCGTTCTATGTGTGATTAGAAATCAATATTAATTTTGTGTTGTTTTTCATCAATAACTGATTGTAAAGAACAGAAAGGACATTAAATGAGACATTATTCGATGACAACTGGATTGTGTGTCTTTGGACACACATCACAAAGAACGAATCAAAGCAAACTATCAGTCCCAACACACAGTGAACGAATCTCGCCACTGAAAATCTTCGCCACTATAAAACTCAAAGAGTTGCACATGCGAGTGATTTACATGCATTGAAGAGGGATTCAATCATTGATTTTGAGATTGTTCAAATGAAGAAATGAACACAATGTGTTTACCCAGTCCTGATTTGTGTCTTTACATTTTTCATTTCATACGCCCCAGACCTCCATCCCCCACCGGTGCCACCATCTGTCCCGGTGCCAATGCTCTCAAGTGCTGCAGCCCTGAAACACCCTAGTAACTACATAACAATGCCCTTAACTCAGAACACCCTAGTGACCATGCAGCAATGCCCTAGCAACCATTCACAACACACCCTGGCAACCACACACAACACTCTACAATCCTTTACGAATGAAAAATAGTTAAAAATGCAGTTTCTAATCAAATGGTATGATTTGTTAGTGGTTTGTGAGAGACTCTGAGATGTTGTGCTGGATATTGAGCGACTCTGTGACGAACCGCGAGGTAAAGAAACAGATCAATGAGAGAGGCGATTACATCACCAGCTGTTCTCATGACAACACATGAAATAAACAAACACCAGCGTTCTGTTTGAGGCTCAAACAATTGACGGCTTCCACTGACACGTGAGATGCGTGTGAGTGCTTCAGTTGGTCTGATGCACGTGTGAAATGTTGGATTGACGTTTTGTGACACAACAAATGCAAATACGGCCCAAACATGTGTGTTTCTGTGTGTTCTGTGTGTTCTGTGTGTTTCTGTGTGTTCTGTGTGTTTCTGTGTGTTCTGTGTGTTCTGTGTGTTTCTGTGTGTTCTGTGTGTTTCTGTGTGTTCTGTGTGTTTCTGTGTGTTCTGTGTGTTTCTGTGTGTTCTGTGTGTTCTGTGTGTTTCTGTGTGTTCTGTGTGTTCTGTGTGTTTCTGTGTGTTCTGTGTGTTCTGTGTGTTTCTGTGTGTTCTGTGTGTTCTGTGTGTTCTGTGTGTTCTGTGTGTTCTGTGTGTTCTGTGTGTTCTGTGTGTTCTGTGTGTTTCTGTGTGTTCTGTGTGTTCTGTGTGTTCTGTGTGTTTCTGTGTGTTCTGTGTGTTCTGTGTGTTCTGTGTGTTCTGTGTGTTTCTGTGTGTTCTGTGTGTTCTGTGTGTTTCTGTGTGTTCTGTGTGTTTCTGTGTGTTTCTGTGTGTTTCTGTGTGTTCTGTGTGTTTCTGTGTGTTCTGTGTGTTTCTGTGTGTTCTGTGTGTTTCTGTGTGTTCTGTGTGTTCTGTGTGTTTCTGTGTGTTCTGTGTGTTTCTGTGTGTTCTGTGTGTTTCTGTGTGTTCTGTGTGTTCTGTGTGTTCTGTGTGTTTCTGTGTGTTCTGTGTGTTTCTGTGTGTTCTGTGTGTTCTGTGTGTTTCTGTGTGTTCTGTGTGTTCTGTGTGTTCTGTGTGTTTCTGTGTGTTCTGTGTGTTTCTGTGTGTTTCTGTGTGTTCTGTGTGTTCTGTGTGTTTCTGTGTGTTTCTGTGTGTTCTGTGTGTTCTGTGTGTTCTGTGTGTTTCTGTGTGTTCTGTGTGTTCTGTGTGTTCTGTGTGTTCTGTGTGTTCTGTGTGTTCTGTGTGTTTCTGTGTGTTTCTGTGTGTTTCTGTGTGTTTCTGTGTGTTCTGTGTGTTCTGTGTGTTTCTGTGTGTTCTGTGTGTTCTGTGTGTTTCTGTGTGTTCTGTGTGTTTCTGTGTGTTCTGTGTGTTTCTGTGTGTTCTGTGTGTTTCTGTGTGTTTCTGTGTGTTTCTGTGTGTTCTGTGTGTTCTGTGTGTTCTGTGTGTTTCTGTGTGTTCTGTGTGTTTCTGTGTGTTTCTGTGTGTTTCTGTGTGTTTCTGTGTGTTTCTGTGTGTTCTGTGTGTTTCTGTGTGTTTCTGTGTGTTCTGTGTGTTCTGTGTGTTTCTGTGTGTTCTGTGTGTTCTGTGTGTTTCTGTGTGTTCTGTGTGTTCTGTGTGTTTCTGTGTGTTCTGTGTGTTTCTGTGTGTTCTGTGTGTTCTGTGTGTTCTGTGTGTTTCTGTGTGTTCTGTGTGTTCTGTGTGTTTCTGTGTGTTCTGTGTGTTCTGTGTGTTTCTGTGTGTTCTGTGTGTTCTGTGTGTTCTGTGTGTTCTGTGTGTTCTGTGTGTTCTGTGTGTTTCTGTGTGTTCTGTGTGTTCTGTGTGTTTCTGTGTGTTCTGTGTGTTCTGTGTGTTCTGTGTGTTTCTGTGTGTTCTGTGTGTTCTGTGTGTTCTGTGTGTTTCTGTGTGTTCTGTGTGTTCTGTGTGTTCTGTGTGTTTCTGTGTGTTCTGTGTGTTCTGTGTGTTTCTGTGTGTTTCTGTGTGTTCTGTGTGTTCTGTGTGTTCTGTGTGTTCTGTGTGTTCTGTGTGTTTCTGTGTGTTCTGTGTGTTCTGTGTGTTCTGTGTGTTTCTGTGTGTTCTGTGTGTTCTGTGTGTTCTGTGTGTTCTGTGTGTTTCTGTGTGTTCTGTGTGTTTCTGTGTGTTCTGTGTGTTTCTGTGTGTTTCTGTGTGTTCTGTGTGTTCTGTGTGTTCTGTGTGTTTCTGTGTGTTCTGTGTGTTCTGTGTGTTTCTGTGTGTTTCTGTGTGTTCTGTGTGTTTCTGTGTGTTCTGTGTGTTCTGTGTGTTCTGTGTGTTCTGTGTGTTTCTGTGTGTTCTGTGTGTTCTGTGTGTTCTGTGTGTTCTGTGTGTTTCTGTGTGTTCTGTGTGTTCTGTGTGTTCTGTGTGTTCTGTGTGTTTCTGTGTGTTCTGTGTGTTTCTGTGTGTTCTGTGTGTTCTGTGTGTTCTGTGTGTTTCTGTGTGTTCTGTGTGTTCTGTGTGTTCTGTGTGTTCTGTGTGTTTCTGTGTGTTCTGTGTGTTTCTGTGTGTTCTGTGTGTTTCTGTGTGTTCTGTGTGTTCTGTGTGTTTCTGTGTGTTCTGTGTGTTCTGTGTGTTCTGTGTGTTCTGTGTGTTCTGTGTGTTCTGTGTGTTTCTGTGTGTTTCTGTGTGTTCTGTGTGTTTCTGTGTGTTCTGTGTGTTCTGTGTGTTCTGTGTGTTCTGTGTGTTCTGTGTGTTTCTGTGTGTTCTGTGTGTTCTGTGTGTTTCTGTGTGTTCTGTGTGTTTCTGTGTGTTCTGTGTGTTCTGTGTGTTCTGTGTGTTCTGTGTGTTTCTGTGTGTTCTGTGTGTTTCTGTGTGTTTCTGTGTGTTCTGTGTGTTCTGTGTGTTTCTGTGTGTTCTGTGTGTTTCTGTGTGTTCTGTGTGTTCTGTGTGTTTCTGTGTGTTTCTGTGTGTTTCTGTGTGTTCTGTGTGTTCTGTGTGTTTCTGTGTGTTCTGTGTGTTTCTGTGTGTTCTGTGTGTTTCTGTGTGTTCTGTGTGTTTCTGTGTGTTTCTGTGTGTTCTGTGTGTTTCTGTGTGTTCTGTGTGTTTCTGTGTGTTCTGTGTGTTCTGTGTGTTCTGTGTGTTTCTGTGTGTTCTGTGTGTTTCTGTGTGTTTCTGTGTGTTCTGTGTGTTCTGTGTGTTCTGTGTGTTCTGTGTGTTTCTGTGTGTTCTGTGTGTTTCTGTGTGTTTCTGTGTGTTCTGTGTGTTTCTGTGTGTTCTGTGTGTTCTGTGTGTTCTGTGTGTTTCTGTGTGTTCTGTGTGTTCTGTGTGTTCTGTGTGTTCTGTGTGTTTCTGTGTGTTCTGTGTGTTCTGTGTGTTTCTGTGTGTTTCTGTGTGTTCTGTGTGTTTCTGTGTGTTTCTGTGTGTTCTGTGTGTTTCTGTGTGTTCTGTGTGTTCTGTGTGTTCTGTGTGTTTCTGTGTGTTTCTGTGTGTTCTGTGTGTTTCTGTGTGTTCTGTGTGTTCTGTGTGTTCTGTGTGTTTCTGTGTGTTCTGTGTGTTTCTGTGTGTTCTGTGTGTTTCTGTGTGTTCTGTGTGTTTCTGTGTGTTCTGTGTGTTCTGTGTGTTTCTGTGTGTTCTGTGTGTTTCTGTGTGTTTCTGTGTGTTCTGTGTGTTCTGTGTGTTCTGTGTGTGTTCTGTGTGTTTCTGTGTGTTCTGTGTGTTCTGTGTGTTCTGTGTGTTTCTGTGTGTTCTGTGTGTTCTGTGTGTTTCTGTGTGTTCTGTGTGTTCTGTGTGTTTCTGTGTGTTCTGTGTGTTCTGTGTGTTCTGTGTGTTCTGTGTGTTTCTGTGTGTTCTGTGTGTTCTGTGTGTTTCTGTGTGTTCTGTGTGTTTCTGTGTGTTTCTGTGTGTTCTGTGTGTTCTGTGTGTTTCTGTGTGTTTCTGTGTGTTCTGTGTGTTCTGTGTGTTCTGTGTGTTTCTGTGTGTTCTGTGTGTTCTGTGTGTTCTGTGTGTTCTGTGTGTTTCTGTGTGTTCTGTGTGTTCTGTGTGTTTCTGTGTGTTCTGTGTGTTCTGTGTGTTTCTGTGTGTTTCTGTGTGTTTCTGTGTGTTTCTGTGTGTTCTGTGTGTTTCTGTGTGTTTCTGTGTGTTCTGTGTGTTTCTGTGTGTTCTGTGTGTTCTGTGTGTTCTGTGTGTTTCTGTGTGTTCTGTGTGTTTCTGTGTGTTCTGTGTGTTCTGTGTGTTCTGTGTGTTTCTGTGTGTTCTGTGTGTTTCTGTGTGTTTCTGTGTGTTCTGTGTGTTTCTGTGTGTTTCTGTGTGTTCTGTGTGTTCTGTGTGTTCTGTGTGTTCTGTGTGTTTCTGTGTGTTCTGTGTGTTTCTGTGTGTTCTGTGTGTTCTGTGTGTTTCTGTGTGTTTCTGTGTGTTCTGTGTGTTTCTGTGTGTTCTGTGTGTTTCTGTGTGTTTCTGTGTGTTCTGTGTGTTTCTGTGTGTTTCTGTGTGTTTTGTGTGTTCTGTGTGTTTCTGTGTGTTCTGTGTGTTCTGTGTGTTTCTGTGTGTTTCTGTGTGTTCTGTGTGTTTCTGTGTGTTTCTGTGTGTTCTGTGTGTTCTGTGTGTTCTGTGTGTTCTGTGTGTTCTGTGTGTTTCTGTGTGTTTCTGTGTGTTCTGTGTGTTCTGTGTGTTCTGTGTGTTTCTGTGTGTTCTGTGTGTTTCTGTGTGTTTCTGTGTGTTCTGTGTGTTCTGTGTGTTCTGTGTGTTCTGTGTGTTTCTGTGTGTTTCTGTGTGTTCTGTGTGTTTCTGTGTGTTCTGTGTGTTTCTGTGTTCTGTGTGTTCTGTGTGTTTCTGTGTGTTCTGTGTGTTTCTGTGTGTTCTGTGTGTGTTCTGTGTGTTCTGTGTGTTTCTGTGTGTTCTGTGTGTTCTGTGTGTTTCTGTGTGTTCTGTGTGTTTCTGTGTGTTCTGTGTGTTCTGTGTGTTCTGTGTGTTCTGTGTGTTCTGTGTGTTTCTGTGTGTTCTGTGTGTTTCTGTGTGTTCTGTGTGTTTCTGTGTGTTTCTGTGTGTTCTGTGTGTTTCTGTGTGTTCTGTGTGTTTCTGTGTGTTCTGTGTGTTTCTGTGTGTTCTGTGTGTTCTGTGTGTTCTGTGTGTTTCTGTGTGTTCTGTGTGTTCTGTGTGTTCTGTGTGTTCTGTGTGTTTCTGTGTGTTCTGTGTGTTTCTGTGTGTTTCTGTGTGTTTCTGTGTGTTCTGTGTGTTCTGTGTGTTCTGTGTGTTTCTGTGTGTTCTGTGTGTTCTGTGTGTTCTGTGTGTGTTCTGTGTGTTCCTGTGTGTTCTGTGTGTTCTGTGTGTTTCTGTGTGTTCTGTGTGTTCTGTGTGTTTCTGTGTGTTCTGTGTGTTCTGTGTGTTCTGTGTGTTTCTGTGTGTTCTGTGTGTTCTGTGTGTTCTGTGTGTTCTGTGTGTTCTGTGTGTTCTGTGTGTTCTGTGTGTTTCTGTGTGTTCTGTGTGTGTTCTGTGTGTTCTGTGTGTTCTGTGTGTTTCTGTGTGTTTCTGTGTGTTCTGTGTGTTCTGTGTGTTCTGTGTGTTTCTGTGTGTGTTCTGTGTGTTCTGTGTGTGTTCTGTGTGTTCTGTGTGTTTCTGTGTGTTTCTGTGTGTTCTGTGTGTTCTGTGTTCCTGTGTGTTCTGTGTGTTTCTGTGTGTTCTGTGTGTTCTGTGTGTTCTGTGTGTTTCTGTGTGTTCTGTGTGTTCTGTGTGTTCTGTGTGTTTCTGTGTGTTCTGTGTGTTTCTGTGTGTTCTGTGTGTTTCTGTGTGTTCTGTGTGTTTCTGTGTGTTCTGTGTGTTCTGTGTGTTTCTGTGTGTTCTGTGTGTTCTGTGTGTTCTGTGTGTTCTGTGTGTTCTGTGTGTTCTGTGTGTTTCTGTGTGTTTCTGTGTGTTCTGTGTGTTCTGTGTGTTCTGTGTGTTCTGTGTGTTTCTGTGTGTTCTGTGTGTTCTGTGTGTTTCTGTGTGTTCTGTGTGTTCTGTGTGTTCTGTGTGTTCTGTGTGTTTCTGTGTGTTCTGTGTGTTCTGTGTGTTCTGTGTGTTCTGTGTGTTTCTGTGTGTTCTGTGTGTTCTGTGTGTTTCTGTGTGTTCTGTGTGTTCTGTGTGTTTCTGTGTGTTTCTGTGTGTTCTGTGTGTGTTCTGTGTGTTCTGTGTGTTTCTGTGTGTTCTGTGTGTTCTGTGTGTTTCTGTGTGTTCTGTGTGTTTCTGTGTGTTCTGTGTGTTTCTGTGTGTTCTGTGTGTTCTGTGTGTTTCTGTGTGTTTCTGTGTGTTCTGTGTGTTTCTGTGTGTTCTGTGTGTTCTGTGTGTTTCTGTCTGTGTGTTCTGTGTGTTCTGTGTGTTCTGTGTGTTCTGTGTGTTCTGTGTGTTCTGTGTGTTCTGTGTGTTCTGTGTGTTTCTGTGTGTTCTGTGTGTTTCTGTGTGTTCTGTGTGTTCTGTGTGTTCTGTGTGTTTCTGTGTGTTCTGTGTGTTTCTGTGTGTTTCTGTGTGTTCTGTGTGTTCTGTGTGTGTTCTGTGTGTTCTGTGTGTTTCTGTGTGTTTCTGTGTGTTTCTGTGTGTTCTGTGTGTTTCTGTGTGTTCTGTGTGTTCTGTGTGTTTCTGTGTGTTCTGTGTGTTTCTGTGTGTTCTGTGTGTTTCTGTGTGTTCTGTGTGTTCTGTGTGTTCTGTGTGTTTCTGTGTGTTCTGTGTGTTCTGTGTGTTTCTGTGTGTTCTGTGTGTTCTGTGTGTTCTGTGTGTTTCTGTGTGTTCTGTGTGTTTCTGTGTGTTCTGTGTGTTCTGTGTGTTTCTGTGTGTTCTGTGTGTTCTGTGTGTTTCTGTGTGTTCTGTGTGTTCTGTGTGTTCTGTGTGTTCTGTGTGTTCTGTGTGTTCTGTGTGTTCTGTGTGTTCTGTGTGTTTCTGTGTGTTCTGTGTGTTCTGTGTGTTCTGTGTGTTCTGTGTGTTCTGTGTGGTTCTGTGTGTTCTGTGTGTTCTGTGTGTTCTGTGTGTTCTGTGTGTTCTGTGTGTTCTGTGTGTTTCTGTGTGTTCTGTGTGTTCTGTGTGTTCTGTGTGTTTCTGTGTGTTCTGTGTGGTTCTGTGTGTTCTGTGTGTTCTGTGTGTTCTGTGTGTTCTGTGTGTTCTGTGTGTTCTGTGTGTTCTGTGTGGTTCTGTGTGTTTCTGTGTGTTCTGTGTGTTCTGTGTGTTCTGTGTGTTTCTGTGTGTTCTGTGTGTTCTGTGTGTTTCTGCAGCTCTGCGAGCCGACGAGCTCAGATGAGGCTACGTGCTACGGCATGCTAATTACTAGCGGCGTTCAAACGCTGAGTTTAGCATGACACATGTGAGATCTGTGCTTCATCATGATGACCATTTACAGTTCAGGGAGTCATTCAATGTATTAAAATATAAATAATAACATTATAATACACTAATATACAGTTGTACACTATAATGTTACTTTTTTTTATAAAAACATAAATAATAAATAATAAAAATACAGTTCAGGTAGTCATGCCAAAATAAATCAATCAATAAATGAATAAATTAAAACAAAGCATGAAAATATAAATAATACTGATATATAATATACTAATGAACACTTTAATATTACTCTTATAATAATTAAATCTAAATAATATAAAAGTCCTGTTCAGGTAGATGTACCAATAAATAAATAAATAAATAAAACAAAGCATGAAAATATAAATAATAATGTATAATAATACACTAATATACAGTTGTACACTATAATATTAATAATTATAATAATTAAAAAATAATTAATATATATAAATACAGTTAAGTTAGTCATGCCAAAATTATTAAATAAATAAAACAACAAAATAATAATAATTAAAAAAGCATGAAAATATAAATAAAACTCTTTAATATACACTTTAATATTATCTGTTATAATAATTCAATATAAATAGTAAAAAAAAATAATCAGGTTTAGGTAGTCGTAACAAAAAATACATAAATAAAAAAAGTAAATATAAATAAAACACTGTTATAATACTCTAATTTACAGAACATTACAACATTATGTATTATAATAATTCCATATAAATATTATAAGTCAAGATCAGGTAAATAATATATTATTATAATACACTAAAATGCACTATAATTGTACTTATTACAATATTTAAATATAATATAATATATATATATATACACTGTATATAATTATTATTTACTTTTTTATATATATATATTTTTTTATTATTATTATTTTTCTTATTTTATTTGTTTATATATAATTATTATTTATATATTATTTTTTATTATTTTTTTTTTTATTGTATACATTGTTTTTGGGGGAATGACTACCTGAACTGTATATATATATATATATATATATATATATATATATAAAATTTGGCTTATTATAACATTTAAATTATATACAGTTCAGGAAGTCATTCCAAAAATAAATAAATAAATAAAACAAAGCATAAAAATATAAATAATATAATATACTATTATAATACACTATAATATTACTTATTATATTCCAGTGCAACAGAAACAAGAGCCACTTTCAATGTAAATAACAAAATAGTCCCATTTTTCCTTTAAATGTCAAGGTGCACCAATAAAATAATCATTCAATACTTCATAAATCAGAAGCTTTATTCGACAAATACAAAACTAGAAATGTAAGTACCATCATATAAAAGAAATACCATTCTATTGTCATCTGATGCCATCATGTACACTGGCACTGCCACAATAATGCATCATTTTTAAACTGTTTTGTAAGGGTTGAATTGTTACCTGGGTAAAGAAGGGTTCGTAGATCTCGACACCTTTATCAGAGCCCTGCGAGAGAACGTCTCGCCCGCGGTGCCAGCTGTAACGTACGGGAGGGTTGGAGTTGGCGACACATCGCAGGAAAACCGTCCGCTCGTAGTAGAACTGTTCTTTAGCTTCACCGATACTCTGATGAACCGTCACCACCGGATCATCCAGATCTGACGAGACACGAAACAACATTACATTAATGACTCCTCACGAATAATACCGTCTCCGTCAATGATGATGCACACTATCAAACTCCAAATCACTTCAAACACTTGTGTGGCACCCATCAGCCCTTCCTAGGGAGGGTAGAGTCACATAGGGTAACCAAATTGGCTTGGTTGCTAGGGAGGGTAGAGTCACATAGGGTAACCAAATTGGCTTGGTTGCTAGGGAGGGTAGAGTCACATGGGGTAACCAAATTGGCTTGGTTGCTAGGGAGGGTAGAGTCACATGGGGTAACCAAATTGGCTTGGTTGCTAGGGAGGGTAGAGTCACATGGGGTAACCAAATTGGCTTGCTAGGAGGGTAGAGTCACATAGGGTAACCAAATTGGCTTGGTTGCTAGGGAGGGTAGAGTCACATGGGGTAACCAAATTGGTCTGGTTGCTAGGAGGGTAGAGTCACATGGGGTAACCAAATTGGCTTGGTTGCTAGGAGGGTAGAGTCACATGGGGTAACCAAATTGGCTTGGTTGCTAGGAGGGTAGAGTCACATGGGGTAACCAATTGGCTTGGTTGCTAGGAGGGTAGAGTCACATAGGGTAGCCAAATTGGCTTGGTTGCTAGGGAGAATAGCGTGAAGCCTCCACACGCGCTACGTCTCCACGGTAACGCACTCAACAAGTCACGTGATAAGATGCAACGCCCTCGCAACCACCCAGACGTGGAGGCAACTGAGATTCGTCACTACACCACCCGGATTGAGGCGAGTCACTACGAGGACTCAGAGTACATTGGGAATTGGGCGTTCCAAATTGGCGAGAAAGTTGGTCTTGTTCACGAGTGAGGGGACAATGGAGCGGGAGGTTGGCCGGAGAATCGGGGCAGCGGGGGCGGTATTGCACTCGTTCTATCGCATGTTGTCAGAGCCGGAAGGCAAAGCTCTCGATCTACCGGTCAGTTTTCGTTCCTACCCTCACCTATGGTCATGAAGGCTGGGTCATGACCGAAAGAACTAGTTCGCGAGTACAAGCGGCCGAAATGGGCTTCCTCAGAAGGGTGGCGGGCTTCTCCCTTAGAGATAGGGTGAGGAGCTCAGTCATCCGTGAGGAGCTCGGAGTAGAGCCGCTGCTCCTTTGCGTTGAAAGGAGTCAGTTGAGGTGGTTTGGGCATCTGGTAAGGATGCCCCCTGTGTGCCTCCCTAGGGAGGTGTTTCAGGCACGTCCAGCTGGGAGGAGGCCTCGGGGAAGACCCAGGACTAGCTCTGGATAGGGATGTTTGGGGCCCCCTACTGGAGCTGCTGCCCCCGTGACCCGACTTCGGATAAGTGGTTGAAGATGGATGGGTGGATTAATTTTATATATATATATATATTTATTTATGTATTTTTTTTAATAAATAATAGTAAACAAGTATTCCAAACAACTTATGCCAAAAAAAAAAAAATCAATAATTTTAGCTTTTAATGGGAATATTTTTCTTTTATTAATTATTAAGATTTTATATATATATATATACACTCAAAAAATATTTTAGCCTATTTTTAAGATGTATCCATTTCGATTGATCAACAAATTTCCATCTAATTCAATGAAATAGTCTTGAAGAAAATGTAACTAATAAAACTTGCATTTTGTAAGATTTCTACATTTTATTTTCTTCAATTCAATTAGATGGAATTTGTTAATCAATTGAAATGGATACATCTTAAAAATAGGCTAAAATATTTTTTGAGTGTATATATATATATATATATTTTAAGAATAATAGTTAAAGAATATTCCAAACTACTTATGCCAAAAAAAAAAAATCAATAATTTTAGCTTTTAATGGGAATATATTTTCTTTTATTAATATTTTAAATATAGATATATTATAGTAGAGGTGTATTCAAGTTAGTTTTGCGTGTAAATTGCAACAGATCTTGACAAAAGTAATATCTGTCAAATCACTGAACCTGCGCTATTAAAAAGAGAAAACTGAGCACGATTTGAGACATTGTTGAGATCTCTTAAAAACTCGTGAAATACTAAAGAGGTTTAATTCTGTGATCTGTTTTCCTCCAGTACGTCTAACGGGACAGAGTGATGGATGACTGGACAGATTTACTGGATTCTCAGGCAATCGTTGTCAAGCGTGACACTTTAAGCCTCTCCAGACGAGAAGATGATGTCATTTCTCATGTTAATACGGACTATCCTAATAATACTTTAAACATGCATCCATTTGCATGCTGTGCATAACTGTGCAAGATCCCCAGTGTGAAATGTGATAAATTCACCATGAACTCTAATGTTGATTTAAAGAAGCGGTTGACCAGCGAATGGAAGAGATTCTGGATATGAATCAAAGCCGATCAGTGCCGACCTTCTCAATGCCAACAACGCTAATAACATCCTCTATTTATATCATTACCATTCAGAAAGGAAATGCACAACACTGAAAATGTTTCACATTAGTTTAGCGTCTCCTCTCGTGATCCAACGGAGATCCAAATGTAATCCGAGCGTTGAAGTCGCCTTAATGAATAAAGATACATTTCACTTGGTTTTCAACCATTGAAAATGGGTCAAATCGAGCAATTTAAGGATGGAGCCATATTGAGAGCCCCATATCTCTGGGACTGAACCACATAGGACCTTAAAAACTGAAACAGAAACAGAAAAGTTTGTTCTGAACCAGAATGTAAAAGCATATTAAGATATCTGTAATACGTCTGGAGTTATAGGCGCTCCAACTTTGAAAAAACGTCACAAAAAAGTGTTTTTTCCCATATTTGGACTTGCACCATTGCCGGATATTTCGACGGGAGGTGCTGATGTCAACTGATATTAGAAATAGACCTCACAAACTCTCTGTACAAATAAAATCATCACACTGAGCCCTTTCAAAGTCCATTTTTTTGACATGTAGTTTTGCTCCAAATTCATTGGTGGAAATTGTCATTTTGACCCCACTCGACAAAACAGTGGATTACTCAGTAAATATCGATACATTGAATTTAATATGTTGGTTTTCATCATTGTTTGTGTTTCTTTTTTTCTTTAGAAAATGTATTAAATTTTTTTTTTTTAAATGTGACATTTTTTTTTTTTGCTTGATTTGATATAAAATAACACAGTTCAGATATCCATCACTGTTACTATTTCAACAAGCCCTTAAAATGTCAAAGTGCACGCATCTCACGCATCATATCATTTGTTTTATGGCCATTTACCACAAAATGTCATAAAACAGGCGCTGAGAGAAATCAGGAATAAATATGTAAATATGCAAATGTGTGCTCTGGGTGAGGAATATGATGAATTTCAAACAAACATCCACCCACAATCAACAACCTTTTGCTGCGACATGTGCTGATTTGGTGCAGTGCAGTTACCTGTGATGTGCATGAGTGATTTGTGTGCTCATTTCCAAACACCGCCAGTGAACAACTTATTTCATCACCCCAGCACAAACACAAGCGTTCTCAAAACCTGCTGAACTATCAGAATTCATATTCACTGAAACATCTGAACATCTTGAGATGTGTGAACGGGGCATCACAGAACGCAACTCTGTCAGTCACTCACACACATTTCATTTCAACCGTAGTTTTATTTGATGCATGTGACCTTAAAATGTTTTTATGCAGTTAATGTCCCCATCATAATACAGTTCAGTATCTGTTAATACACTGGATTAAATGTTGAACTCGCAATTATCATTATCACATCACAGTTAAATGAACATAATAGTTAATAGTGTGTGAGTGTGTGTGTGTGTGTGTGTGTGTGTGTGCACGAGTGTGTATGTGTGTGTATGAGTGTGAGTGTGTGTGTGTGTGTGTGTGTGTGTGTGTATGTGTCAGTGTGTGAGTGTGTGTGTGTGCGAGTGTTTATGTGTGTGAGTGTGTGTGTGTGTGTGTGTGTGTGAGTGTGTGTATGTGTATGTGTGTGCGAGTTTGTGTGAGTGTGTGTGTGTGTGTGTATGTGTGTGCGAGTGTGTGTGTATGTATGCGTGAGTGTGTGTGTGTATGTATGCGTATGTGTGTGTGTGTGTATGCGTAATGTGTGTGTGTGTGTGTGTGTGTGTGTGTGTATGCGTATGTGTGTGTGTGTGTATGCGTATGTGTGTGTGTGTGTGTATGTGTGTGTGCGTGTGTATGTGTGCGTGTGTGTGTGTGTGTGTGTGTATGCGTATGTGTGTGTATGTGTGTGCGTGTGTGTGTGTGCGTGTGTGTGTGTGTGTGCGTGCGTGTGTGTGTGTGTGTGCGTGTGTGTGTATGTGTGTATATAAGAAATAAATTTGCATATTGCGTAACTGCGTAAGTTTCCATCCTGCTGGTCTTCTGTAAAATGTAACCAAAGGTCAGCTCCTTAATGACATCATCCTCCAGGAAGTGACATCATTTTTGGAGGGAAAACAACAGCACAAACATCCTGACAGTGTTTAAATAATCACATTATAAGCTTGACCAGAGCATGTTTCCAAAAGTCTGTCTGTATTACAGAAAAGTTGTAAAGTTGTAAAGTTCAAAGGGGGCAGCGTAATGACCGGGTAAACAATGAAATAAGCAAACAGCGTGACAAGACTTGAATAATCACATTGAGAGTAAGAGAGTGTTACAGAAATGGTGATCGTCACACAGCGAGACGAGTTGATTTCACTGTATGTCTCTGTTAGATACTCATCACATCAGACTGTGAGTTTAATCAAATGCACAGCGGCGATCTCCTGCTGTAATCTATAGCGGTCGTTATAGAAAAACCCATCAGAGCGATCAAGCTGTCCGTTCTGGGTGTTTCAGCAGAAGGAAATTCACCACGACTGGGCGGCACTAATCACTGACTGACTGGATGACACACGACACCAGCAACCCGTGTGTCATCTGTGTTTTCTGTGTAAATATTGTCACTTGAAGAGAACTTCCCATTGAACTCCTTTACACTGATTCACTCAAAATGATTCAATGAGTCACTCAAAAGGATTCACTGATTCACTCAAAATTATTCACTGATTCACCCAAAATGATTCACTGATTCACTCAAAATGATTCACTGATTCACTCAAAATTATTCAATGAGTCACTCAAAACGATTCACTGATTCAATCAAAATTATTCACTGAGTCACTCAAAATTATTCAATGAGTCACTCAAAATGATTCACTGATTCACTCAAAATTATTCACTGATTCACTCAAAACGATTCACTGATTCACCCAAAATGATTCACTGATTCACTCAAAATTATTAACTGATTCACTCAAAATGATTTACTGATTCACTGATTCACTCAAAATGATTCACTAATTCACTCAAAATGATTCACTGATTCACTCAAAATGTTTAACTGATAAACTCAAAATGATTCACTGATTCACTGATTCACTCAAAATGATTCACTAATTCACTCAAAATGATTCACTGATACACTCAAAATGATTCACTAATTCACTCAAAATGTTTAACTGATTCACTCAAAATGATTCACTAATTCACTCAAAATGATTCACTGATTCACTCAAAATGTTTAACTGATAAACTCAAAATGATTCACTGATTCACTCAAAATGATTCACTGATACACTCAAAATGATTCACTAATTCACTCAAAATGATTCACCGATTCACTCAAAATGATTCACCGATTCACTCAAAATGATTAACTGATTCACTCAAAATGATTCACGGATTCACTCAAAATGATTCACTGATTCACTCAAAATGATTCACTAATTCACTGATTCACTCAAAATGATTTACTGATTCACTCAAAATTATTCAATGAGTCACTCAAAATTATTCTCTGATTCACTCAAAATTATTCACTGATTCACTCAAAATGATTTACTGGTTCACTCAAAACGATTCACTGATTCACTCAAAATGATTCACTGATTCATTCAAAATGATTTTCTGATTCACTCAAAATGATTCACTGATTCACTCAAAATGATTCACTGATTCATTCAAAATGATTCACTGATACACTCAAACTGATTCTCTGATTAACTCAAATGATTCACTTATCGCACATCAGACGCTCATTTTTCGCCACCTAGTGATTTCCAGAAGGGGTCACTGAACTAATCAGTTCATAAAACAGAAGCCTCACCAAAATACTCTTTATTTTGCAGCTAATAACGAATAAACATGAATCACTAAAATAGCTGGATACCCCAGAAATAATGTTGGTGCAGCAGTGATTTTTCTCCCCTCATGAGTTTGCATCCCTGTAATTTGTTGTTTTTCATCACCCATTTAGCGCTCTTGGCACCTGTAACCTCACACAGCGTAGCCGACCCATGTGACGTGTGTTTTATTTATTTGTATAGCCGAATTTCAAACATTACAAATAAACACGCTACAGATGGACAGAAAACATGGACATAAATATTGATGATGGTTAGCTTATGTGGGATAGAGGTGTGCCGTTGGGAAACACTGTGCTACTCTATAATATCGATGCTATGAATTCTATCCTGATAATTCCCCCACATGGTAAAAATGAATTGCTTATTTTTTGAGTCCCTTATTTTGAGCTTGTTTTTCCAGACCAGGTCACTTGTTTCTCTTGTGAGATCTGGAAACACACATCTGGTTTATCACCCACCCTTAGCACAGAGTCATTTTAGGAGGACGGCCTGGGTCGTGATTCCACACACCCGGCCCCTAATTAGGCTGATTAAGCCCGAGAGGGATAAAGGCAACCGGAGACGGCAGTGCGACAGAGAGAGAGAAACGGGCAGCTGCCCGACACCTGTGTGTGTGTTTGTCTTTTGGTTAAGTTATCCCAATGGAGCAGCCGCGGCCATCCGCCGGGGGAAGGAGGAGCCCGGCCGTCTGAGAGCGGAGGAACGCTGCCAGGGGTGGGATAGACCCCTACCAGCCACTAAAACAAAGTGGGCTCAGAGAACAGCCGACCGCGAGCAGGGAGGGGCTCCTGGCTGACCACCTGGAGTGGGAGGTCTGCTGCCAGGGGTGGGAGAGACCCCTTCTGTTCACCGAAAACGTGGCGGGCCGTTCCATCCGTCAGGGGCCGGAAGACTTTGAGTGTCATTTATTACCAGAACTATGATGCACCTCTTACGAAGCATTCATACCTGATTGTTGGCTTTATACCATCAATTTAGTCTTTAATTAATGTTGAGATTCTGAGAGATGTTTGCACTTCCTGTGAGACTGACGCTAGAGGTTGTTTCGTATAAAAGTCACCAAGAGAATATGTTACTCTCCGCTTTGAAGAGTGCACTGTGTGAGCTTCCAGAATGAGCCTTTAAAATGAAACACGGAGCATGATCATGTTTTTATGACGTTCATTAAGCAATAAGATGAAGGTAATTCTCTTCAGACACGATTTATGACCACCTTCAACCTGTTTATACACTTGATAAAATGAAGTTGCAATAGTCTAATTGTGTTATTATTACATAGCGTCTGTATTATTATTGCTCATAATGATGTTGTTAAACTCTAATTTAACTGAAGCATTATATGTTCAGTGTTTTACCCATCCTGCAGCACCTGTGCTACTGACATGAATAATACCTCAAAACAGGTGTCTTGGTGGACCAGTAAGCAACCACCCAAAACATCTATCTACAACCATATAGCTACAGGCTAAAATCACTCAAAACCCTATAGCAACGGTATTATAATGTCCTAGCAACCACCCAAAACTCCCTAGCAACCATATAGCTATAGGCTAAAATCACTCAGGACACCATAGCAACAGTAATATAATGTCCTGGGAACCACCCAAAACACCCTAGTAACTATATAGCTACAGGCTAAAATCACTCAGAATACCATTGCAACAGTATTATAATGTCCTGGCAACCACCCAAAACACCCTAGCAACCATATAGCTATAGGCTGAAATCATTCAGAACACCATAGCAACAGTATTTTAATGTCCTGGCAACAACCCAAAACACCCTAGTAACCACATAGCTACAGACTAAAATTACTCAGAACACCATAGTAACAGTATTATAATGTCCTGGCAACCACCCAAAACACCCTAGTAACCATATAGCTACAGGCTACAATCACTCAGAACACCATAGTAACAGTATTATAATGCCCTGGCAACCACCCAAAACACCCTAGCAACCTTATAGCTACAGGCTACAATCACTCAGAACACCATAGCAACAGCATTATAATGTCCTGGCAACCACCCAAAATACCCTAGAAACCATATAGCTACAGGCTAAAATAACCAGAACATCATAGCAACAGTATTATAATGTCCTGGCAACCACCCAAAACACCCCAGAAACCATATAGCTACAGGCTAAAATAACCAGAACATCATAGCAACAGTATTATAATGTCCTGGCAACCACCCAAAACACCCTAGGAACCATATAGCTACAGGCTAAAATAACCAGAACATCATAGCAACAGTATTATAATGTCCTGGCAACCACCCAAAACACCCTAGTAACCATATAGCTACAGGCTAAAATAACCAGAACATCATAGCAACAGTATTATAATGTCCTGGCAACCACCCAAAACACCCTAGGAACCATATAGCTACAGGCTAAAATAACCAGAACATCATAGCAACAGTATTATAATGTCCTGGCAACCACCCAAAACACCCTAGGAACCATATAGCTACAGGCTAAACCCATAGATATACAGATATACATTTCTGCCTTCCATATCCCGTATGTGTAACAGCAACTGTTAAAAATCACCAGTCAGTCTCTTTAGAGATGCTAGTTGCTCAACCCTGTACAACAAGAGCTCATCATCTAGTCCACAGAGTGAATGTAGTTGGAGAATGACATTCCTGTTCAAACTGGCTACTTTAAAAACAGGAATGAAGAGTATTTCTATCTTTTCTCCCCTACTAAATAGCCTACGAAAGCTATGCAGGTCCCACATATAAATGAAAAACGGGATCTTCTGCGTCTGTGGTCGTGCGATGTTGACTATCGTGCATGGACAGAACACTTGCACATATCCATGCGCCACAATCCCATCCACAAGAACATATGTCATGCATTATGTGTTATTTGATGTTTGGTATTCTTCTTCAAGAATGTCTGTCCTGAAGTCTTGATGTACACACACGTGCAGTGCTGGGGGCGTGGTTTAGCGTGATTGACAGAAAATGCCATTGACAGAAATTTCCATTGAAATGAAGGGAAATATCCAGAAGATTTGGTTTACAGAGATATAATCTGCATTATACCTCTATGTTACACACCACCATTCAAAGGTAAAAAACAAAAAACTGGGGTTTCTCTTCACCTTGGATGCATTAAATTGATCAAAAATCCTAACAAAAACATTAGAAATGTTGCAATGTTTTATTGCTGTTTGAAATAGGTTTTTATGTTTTTAATTTATCATTTAAACTTTTATTTTTACCCATGATGGCAAAGCTCCATTTCAGCTGTCATTACTCCAGTCTAATTAGCAAATAATGTGTCACATTATCCTTCATCATTTAATGTGTTAATTTATGGTTATTTATATCTTCAGCTTTAGTGTGTTAACAGGAAATATTAGACTTATTTTGCAAACAGAAAAGATTAGAATAGAAGAACAGGGCGCCCTGCAATAGATGTCATGACCCCGACAGAGCCCCCCACTGAACATCGTGTCCGTCTGAGATGATATAAAGAGACAGAAGAACTGTGGTGAATACTCCAAGAAGCTTTGAACTTCTGACATCAGTACAAACCTGAAAACATTCGGGGCGTAAACCTGCATTGCCCGGTGTACAAAGGTGCCTCAGTTTGTTCCTGTGAGGCAGCAGATGTTCTAATCCCGCCCACGGCCTAATCCTGACCATATGGAGCCTGCAAGGCTGGGTAGCCTGCCAGGAACAGCACATGGCACCTTGCACTGCATGGCTAATGGGGCTTTTCCACTGTGTATAGTATCTGGTACCTGGTGCTTTTTTTAGAACCACCTCCAAGCGAGGTTCCAAGCGAGCCGTGGCGATACTAAATGTGATGTCAAAACCCTGCAGATCATCGTCACTACCAGCGTCACATGACGGGACATCAACCCGCTATGTTTAGAGTTAGCTACAGCATTAGCAGTGTCATTTGTTCACGCGACTTTCGAATTGTAAAATAAATGTCTGTGCGCAAAACCACGCCGTGGTCAATAAACGAGGTACAGATGTTCCTCTCGTTAGCGACGAACGAAACGACGCAAAACGAAAAGTTTAAAAACACTTAAACGTGACGACAGAAGCATCAAGGACCACAACAGCTGGAGTGGAAGTGGTTCAACCAAATGGACGCTATCTATGGCGAGCAATGGAAGAGAGCAGGGCTGGACTGGTAATCTGGCATACCGGGCATTTTCCCGGTGGACCGACGCAGTTTGGGGGTCGATCAGGGGCGGAATGGCCATCGGGAGAACCGAGCGGACCGGTGGGTCGGCCGCGAAACGTGCCGAATGGGCCGAGATAAGCTAAAATGTGCCACCACGTTATGCAGAACGGACCACAAAACGGCACCACGATATGCAAAAAAGGACAACGAACACCCTCCACTTAACATTTTGGCTAGTTGCTATGTAAAATCCTAGGCCGATTTCTCTTCCCTGTCCCAGACTCGGTCACGGCATTGTTGGAGTCCACGATGGAGGATGGGACGTTTTGTTACGTTAACTCTATATTCTGCTTGAAAGCTTCACTTTATTTAGTTGAGCAGCTACTGGAAACTTCTGAAACATCCAGGCCAATTATCTCAGTGGTAAAAGACGCTGGCTACCACACCTGGAGTTCGCTAGTTCGCTAGTTCGAATCCCTTACGTGATAAGATGCGCGGATTGACGGTCTCAGACGCGGAGGCAACTGAGATTCACCCATCGCCACCCGGATTGAGGCGAGTCACTACACCACCACGAGGACTTAAAAAAGCACTCCAAGGTGGACACATTTGAAAACGCCGTTTTCGCGTCGCAGTGCGGAATGTGAACACGGATATATCTGAAAACGATGATGTATTTGTTGTCATGTGAGGCAGTCATGTGATCTATCCAACCAAAACAATCAAGATGGCAGCACGTGTTATAGCGGCGCTGTCTTCCTCACATTGATAACGTTGTTAAAAAATGTTATGTTACTTTGTACAACCATCACATTGCGTTCCGTCAAAGGCGAAGGGAAGTTTACTCGGAATTGGTGTCCGGCGACGGATCACGAGGACACTTGTGTTTCAGACCTTACATGCAACGGGATTTTCCGCATTTAAGCGTTTTATACGTTTCAGTTTGGACGAGCAACTTTTGGTAAACGCTTAATAACGCCAGTGTGTACGGAGCGTTTCAAAACCGTAAATACCGTTTTCAAATGCAGCCGGATTCATGTAGACGTCGCCTTAGATCACTTTGAATAAAACTGATGGATGGTTTATCACGTGGCGTCTGGCTCGCGGTAATGTAAACACGAAAATACACGCGCATACTGTATGTGCAGCACTGTTTAATTCTCTGCATTACAACATTTCTCAATCGAAGGGTAAAATAATAATTCATAAAGCAAATAAAACTGTGAGATGATAAACTGCTTATAGAAAACTGTGAAGTCATTAACCGCTCGTAGTCACCAGACCCGAAGAGGATTGGAACAACAACTGAGCAAAGCATCCTGGGAAATCACCTTTAAATTCATTGTACAATGACAGTGCTGTGTTGGGCAGACGGGTATCAGAGGTGATTACTTTCCATGGTGCGATGCTCCAGATAAATCTATAAATCAAAAAATGCTTCTAGAACTTTTCTCAGAAGGGTTGGGATTTCATAAAATCCTTCATAAAAGAGTTGTAAGCCATGAGCCAAACCAGCCAGCTCCACTGTGAATCACTACATTACAAACTTTGATTTTAAGCTAAAAAAGTTTTTGAAAATGGCCCAGAAAAAGACAAAGATACTAGAATGTGTCTGAGGGAATGAAGTGGTGGCGTAGTGGGCTCAGAGTTGTGATCGATCCCACAGTCACCATTGTGTCCTTGAGTAAGACACTTAACTCCAGGTTGCTCGAGGATTGCTCTGTATAATACATTGGTAATCAGAGGTTCGATCCCACAGTCACCACCATTCTGTCCTTGAGTAAGACACTTAACTCCAGGTTGCTCCGGGGGGATTGTCCCTGTAATAATTGCTCTGTATAATACATTGGTAATCAGAAGGTTGCTGGTTAGATCCCCACAGTCACCACCATTGTGTCCTTGAGTAAGACACTTAACTCCAGGTTGCTCCGGGGGGATTGTCCCTGTAATAAGTGCTCTGTATAATACATTGGTAATCAGAAGGTTGCTGGTTCAATCCCCACAGTCACCACCATTGTGTCCTTGAGTAAGACACTTAACTCCAGGTTGCTCCGGGGGGATTGTCCCTGTAATAAGTGCACTGTAAGTCGCTTTGGATAAAAGCGTCTGCCAAATGCATAAATGTAAATGTATGAAGCATTGTGCATGACACAAATGAACTAAAAATGACAGAAACATATAAAACTGATTTAATGTTGCTGATTATACATACGTTCAGAAGCAATATATTGTAATAACTGTTTTGCAAAATATTCAGATATGTACAAAATATAAAAAGTGACTGCAGAGCTCATTTGGCGTGCTTTGTTTGCCACAATTCTCTGATTGGTCGATCTCTCTTTAGGATTATGGGTAATGTAGTTCTTCAACAAAAACTATTTTTATTAAGTTGAAATAACACGGACTGATGGCTTCAATTGAAGCATATACCATCATTAAAACATCCTCAGAGCTCACGGCAGGACTGTCTTTAAAGCTTTAAATAAATGCAACGTTTTTGTGGCCACTCTCTATATTAAACGGCGGCATCTGTTGCGGTTTCAAAGGGGTCCTCTTGGCTTCTGAAGATGACTAACATTGTGTATCTTTCTTACACAACATAGAAACGTACCTATCAATGTAAGGAATGATAAATAAGGAAGATGTCTGTGTGTGTGTTCCCAGATGGCAGGTTGTATCGGTGGCAGGTGGTAAACTCTGTTTCTTTTCAGCAAACCTCTTGTATAATGGACCTGTCCATGCCAGCGGCCGCCGACAGCACGTAAGTGCATTCATGGCGACAGCACCAGCGCAGCATGACAATTTTTCATGTTACTGTGTTGAATCTGTTGAGAGCCATGGCGACCAAAGCAGCAATTTCAATGCTAAGTAACAATCAAGGCTACGGTGCGTTAGAAACAGCGGTGCTGGCAGGGTCCATCAATTGCGCTGTGCCCGCGGGAGCGGCTTTAACGCATTTTCAACACAGCACACAGCTAATGAAAAACACATAGTGCAGGTGCAGCAAGGACAGAGGGAAGATACATGTTTAAAACAGCAGGCACATCTCTGGCTCGGAAAAACATAGCTTCAGGCTGACTTCTCTAACTATTCCTCCAACGGCAATAAATCATATTTTTCATGCATATCATAACATTGTTTTACTGTAAAATATCGAAACATCCTAAAACAAGATAAATTCACCTGCATAGTAAAAAAGGGTCTCGTTCGCTCACTGTTTGTTTTGATGGCCTGTAAACCGTTTATGCATGAGGTTTACGTGTTTGTATCCTGATGTAATGTACATTATGGGAAAATATATATATATATATTTTTGTAATAACTCCATATTATGTTCCTGTGGCAGGGCAGAGGGCGGGGTCTTGATTCCGCACACCCGGCCCCTAATCAGGCTAATTCGCCCTCGAGAGAGATAAAGGCCGACCAAAGAGGGCAGTGCGAGAGAGATTTACGGGCAGCTGTCCGACACCTGTGTGTGTGTTTGTCTTTATGGTTGAGTTTTATATTAAAACTATTATTTATATCGTCAAGCCGGTTCTCGCCTCCTCCTTTCCATTAATCTCTTTACACTGGTGCCGAAACCCGGGAAGGAGGAAGGATGCGCTGTAATGGAGTCCTCGCCGCTACCATCCACCCAAATGGAGCAGTCGTGGCCATTCGCTGGAGGACGGAGGAGCCTGGCCGCCTGGAAGCGGAGGAACGGCCGCCAACCATGAGGGGTGGAGGGGCTCCCAGGACTGCCTCCAAATCGTCACTGAGAGGCACGGCTGTCATCCATTAGAGGGTGGAGGAGTGGCCGAGGACCAAGCTACAGCACATCGGAGAACCAGCATTTTTTTTCGCCCTCTCTCTCTCCCACTGCCAGCTCCGTGTTTGCCTTTCCTTCTTGTATTTAATATTTAATTAATTTGGCACGATCGCAGTTATGGCATGTAGGTGCCAAATTTTTTATACTTACAGTCTCTTCAATGGTCTGTACTGCAGTTTAAAGTGTTTTTGGATCGTGCCTGTGGCAGGGCGGAGGGCGGGGCCGGGTCGTGATTATACACACCCAGTTCTTTATCAGGCTAATCAAGCCTCCAAGAGGGATAAAGGCAGACTGCGGAGGATTGTGCGGGAGAGAGAGATCATTAACGGACATGTCCATCGTGTCTTTGTCTTTTAAGTTTCTCATTAAAATATCATTTATATTGAAAAGCCGGTTCTCGCCTCCTCCTTTCCATTGACTGCTTTACAGTTCCACAGACAAAAGTTAACTGAAGTACATTTTTCAAACACTGCAAACATTTAAGATGCATTTAAAACTTTAAAATGCCTCATTTAAAGACCTCACATTAATGCTCAGAGTTATGGAGTATTAATGTGAGGAGCTTTAATGAGAATTGAATTAAGATCAGAACTCATCAGCGTGACTCACAGTAGACATCCACTCTAATGGATTTAATGGCAGGTGAACCCAATCCGTTCTCGGCTTTGCAGTAATATCGTCCACCCTGATGTCTCTGGATCTTTGTGATATGAAGCGTTTCGTTGAACACACTGGAGTCTTGAAACCGATCGGAAACACTGCCCGCTGTCTTGGTCCATCGAATCTGCATGAAAAAAGGCAAGACATCATGAATTAACACCTTCTGGATTCCAAACACACCTTATTACATTAAGTGCTGTGTAAAACAATGCAACAATGCTTTTGAGACACACATTTTCTGTTTTTTTCTGGTTTAGGGGTTGGGTTGGGTTTAGGGGATGTGTTGGGTTTAGGGGTTGTGTTGGGTTTAGGGGTTGTGTCGGGTTTAGGGGATGTGTTGGGTTTAGGGGTTGTGTCGGGTTTAGGGGTTGTGTTGTGTTTAGGGGTTGTGTTGGGTTTAGGGGATGTGTTGGGTTTAGGGGTTGTGTCGGGTTTAGGGGTTGTGTTGGGTTTAGGGGTTGTGTCGGGTTTAGGGGATGTGTTGGGTTTAGGGGTTGTGTCGGGTTTAGGGGATGTGTTGGGTTTAGGGGATGTGTTGGGTTTAGGGGTTGTGTTGGGTTTAGGGGATGTGTTGGGTTTAGGGGATGTGTTGGGTTTAGGGGTTGTGTTGGGTTTAGGGGATGTGTTGGGTTTAGGGGATGTTGTTGGGTTTAGGGGATGTGTTGGGTTTAGGGGATGTGTTGGGTTTAGGAGATGTTGGGTTAGGGTGTTGGGTTAGAGGGGATGTTGTTGGGTTTAGGGGTTGTGTTGGGTTTAGGGGATGTGTTGGGTTTAGGGGATGTGTTGGGTTTAGGGGTTGTGTTGGGTTTAGGGGATGTGTTGGGTTTAGGGGTTGTGTTGGGTTTAGGGGATGTGTTGGGTTTAGGGGTTGTGTTGGGTTTAGGGGATGTTTGTTGGGTTTAGGGGATGTGTTGTTGGGTTTTAGGGGATGTGTTGGGTTTAGGGGATGTGTTGGGTTTAGGGGATGTGTTTGGGTTTAGGGGTTGTGTTGGGTTTAGGGGATGTGTTGGGTTTAGGGGTTGTGTTGGGTTTAGGGGATGTTTTGGGTTTAGGGGATGTGTTGGGTTAAGGGGATGTTTTGGGTTTAGGGGTTATGTTGGGTTTAGGGGTTAAAAGTTTTAACCCCTAAACATTTTTTTTTTGTTGGGAACATCAGTTAAGGAGTATTGACCATCAATTCAGTGGGGTAGCTAGAGAATGTTTTGAAAGTGTCATTGAGTCACAGTGTTTACACTCTTCAGGAACTACCTATAGACCTTATTCAATCTAGCACCATCTTCAACAGCACGCATGGTATAAAGCTTTCACAAGATTTTCCACAACTCGTGTTGTCTGGAGTTCTTGGTCTACTGAATGTTCTTGGACAGAAATTTTATCAATGTTCTGTCTGCAGAATAATCCAAAAACACTTTAAACTGCAGAACAGACCATTGAAGAGACTGTAAGTATATCCCTCACAGCCTCAATGTCAATCCCGTTAAAAATCAAAGATGGCGCTATCGTGAATAAAGTCTATGGATTCCTGATAGTGACTCTCAACATTAAATTGGGATACAAGAAAGTTTTGTCAAAGTCTACAAGTGGGAATTCAGATACACCTTGCTTTGTAAAACAGAAGGCTGATGGTTTGTTTCATACAACAGAAAATTTTGTAGCCTCGACAAAAGATCGTTCAACCCTGAGTTGAGTATTCAGCAACGGCGGAGGAGTTCAAAGCTATTCAAATTCATTCATAAATTCCTCCTACTCTAGAATGCATAAACATCACCTCCTACACCTTCTTCTATAGTTACCTGAGACCGTCACCATGGCGATGCAGAGTAAAACGATTCGCTGTAATTTCCACTAACTCTGAAATAAATCACCACTAATTAGAGCCTAAGGACTCTTTCACCCTTAAAATAGCAGCAAGTGAAGCATCAACAGATGTAAACAAAACCCATTACGGCAATAAATTCCCAGGTGTTGAGAAAGATGTCTGAGTGCACTACCCAGTGCACTACCCATTTCTTGGGATGTCCAAATGTCAAAATCATTCCCACATGCATTTCCCAGAATGTATTACACTACACTACCCATAATCCCGAAGAGAGATCCGCCAATCAGAGAAGTTGATGATACCATGGCAACCTAACACACCAAAAGAGTAATCGTCCGGCGAGTACACTAACTATTGATAAAACTTTATTATGTGCTAAATTATTTGGTGTGCTGGAAATGATTCTTTTACCCCAAGTGAGGGTGGATTCTTTTACCCCAAGTGAGGGTGGATTCTTTTACCCCAAGTGAGGGGGGCCTTTAACACCAAGTTGAGGGGGCCTTTTACACCAAATTGAGGGGGCCTTTTACCCCAAGTGAGGGATCCTTTTACACCTAAGTGAGGGGGGCCTTTTACCCCAAATGAGGGGGGCATTTTACCCAAAGTGAGGGATCCTTTTACACCAAGTTGAGGGGGCCTTTTACCCCAAGTGAGGGGGGCCTTTTACCCTAAGTGAGGGGGGCCTTTTACATCAAGTGAGGGGGGCCTTTTACCCCAAGTGAGGGATCCTTTTACACCAAGTTGAGGGGGCCTTTTACCCCAAGTGAGGGGGCCTTTTACCAAAAGTGAGGGGGGCCTTTTACACCAAGTGAGGGGGGCCTTTTACACCAAGTGAGGGGGGCCTTTTACCCCAAGTGAGGGAGCCTTTTACCCCAAGTGAGGGATCCTTTTACCCCATGTGATGGTGCCTTTTACCCCAAGTGAGGGAGCCTTTTACCCCAAGTGAGGGGGGCCTTTTACCCTAAGTCCCCTGATGGAGGGAACGAGACGCAGTGTTGATGTAGTGACACTAGGGGTTGCTCTAGGGAGCACCAAAACACCTTGACTTTTGCAGTGAGTGGAACATGGCTGTTGTTAGTGCCACAACTCGTGTTCACAATATGATGATTCACATCATAGTTACCTATGGAGTGCATGAGATGCACACTACCACTATAACATGACCAGAGTATCTTCAACAACTGCTTAGAAGAGAATAATCAGAGGTGCTAGTGAATAAAAATAGATGTGCCATCAATCCGATCCACCACACACGTTTGTCGTGATTCTGCCAATGTATGCCAGCACACGCTTGGCATGTAAACCTCTGGCCTGCTGAGAATTCTCCACTCCAAACTTCACACTTTGCCTTCTAATTGCTAGATTGCTTTTTGCATCATGTACACTCGGGAATGCAATGTGTGCAAACCAGCCCTGTGAACTCTGACACTGATTTAATCTTGCTGATGATTCAGCTGAGGAGTCATTCTTGTCATGCATTACATTATCTATTTTAATACAATGCATAATGTATTAAACTCACCATACGTATTCAGAGATGAAAATCCTATAGTTAGCATCTTCTGACTTCCAACGTGAAAAACTGGCAATTTATGAAGACATTTTCCAGGTGTTCTCCAATCGAAATATTTCAATCTAAACATTAATATTATAGAGATCACGCAGGCATGAGTTGAGCAAAGCACCTTAAGTTATTCCCTTCAGTATGACACTTAAAGCGTAATTTCCCCTTGACTTAAGTGTGTCGCATTTAACCCATTAGACATTACTCTTAGATAAGGGAAACACAGTTTGGCCCGGTTGCTAGGGAGGGTAGAGTCACATGGGGTAACCTCCTCGTGGTCGCTATAATGTGGTTCTCGCTCTCGGTGGAGCGTGTGGTGAGTTGTGTGTGGATGCCGCGGAGAATAGCGTGAAGCCTCCACACGTGCTACGTCTCCACGGTAACGCGCTCAACAAGTCACGTGATAAGATGCGCGGATTGACGTGGAGGCAACTGAGATTCGTCCTCCACCACCCGGATTGAGGCGAGTCACTACACCACCACAAGGACTTGGAGTGCATTGGGAATTGGGCGTTCCAAATTGGGGAGAAGAATTTTGAATTTTTTGGATAACTATTTGTGACCCACTAATAATACAAATGGTAACACTTTGGTAACATTAATGTACATTAAGGCTCTATACATTAAGATTAGTTATTGCATTAGGTATCCGGAACAAGCAATTTTATTAATCATGCTTAATTAGAATATGTAGAAATTATTCCATTAACTAAGATTAATAACTGCTGTAAAAGTGTTCGTGATAATTAGGGTTAATTAACTAATGTTAACAAACACAACCTTATTGTAACGTGCAAGCTAAATAATAATTTAAAACTAATGTACTTTGGCTTAATAATAATAATGCCTCTTCTCTAATGGGAATTCCCAATTTCTAAATCTAGTTTTCCATATCCGTGCTTTTAACAAATATTTGAGAAATACGGCGTAAAACGTCCACTAGGACGTGAAACCATAGATTGTAAATAAAAGATGGCCGACGCCCCTTCGCTCTTTTCCATTGGTGAGAACTGAAGCCGCCAGTGTCCCGATATGGCGCTGACATCTTGGGACTTGAGTCTGCGCAGTTGCGATTTCGGGACCAGACCTGCGCAGTAGTGAGCAGGAAGTAAAGCTGCTAAATCAAGGCCCCGCCCTCACTCTCGCTGAATCAATCGCAAGCACACGCCCCTTTTGACTTTTGACGGTGTGAAATAATTAATTATAGAAATTTAGATATTAAATTTAAAGCTCCAATCTCCTCAGTCCTCCGAAGATCCCCCAAAAAGTCTGTTGGTGCTTCAGTGACTACTTCGCTCAGAGAACCTGTCAATCACAGCTGTCAATCATGATGTCACAGCAGCGTTTTTATAGCATCAAATAACTAAAAACAAACTTATTTTGAAAACAAACACTTGAAATGACATCAACGTGATAGAAACGACAGTAAATGACAGAAACTATCTTTGGAAAAAAGATATGTGAAGTGTAATTTAATTGTTTAGTTGGTCTCACGTCCCGTTGAATAACATGGGGAGGCGGGGCTTATGACCTATAATAGGACCAGCCACCGGGGGGCGATCGAGACATTTTGGCTTCACTTTTGAGGGCTTGTGCGGCACACTTGCGTGAAACGTCAACAGGCCCTGTAAAAACCAGAAATCGTAATAATGGGACAATCATTATTTTTCATCCCATCCAAAAGCGCTAAATTCCGATTATTCCACAGATTTATCTCAGAATTCCCTACATGCATTTTTAGGTGTTTCTTCAACATGGTCCAGACTTTATGCCGATAGTCAAAATCTGAAAGACTACAGATGTGGTCTTTGAAAAGTTTTACTCAACTGTTCAGACGGGCTTTTTAATAAATAAATACAACGTTTGATACATGAAACTAGATTAGATGTTCTTTTAATGAATCCAGATAGCACCGTTCTAATATGGTTTAAAGTCTCATTAATGTCTCTGCGCTCATAAAAACTTCTCACTTTGGTCTCTGAGCATCTCCTGCGGTTCTGAACGTTGTTCCCAGATCCGGAATGTTCCTGTGGCTGGAGTAGATTTCCTAATGATTTGATTTCAAAGGAGGCGCAAGGAAACTTTGATCTCGCCTCGCTCTCGTTTTAAAATGTTAACTAAGAACGGAGAAGAGACGGAGCGTCTCGCACGCAAGAGAAATCACAGTCGGGATGTCTCACTTATTCAAGGAGCTTCACCTTTACAATTGAAATACAGGAATCATTACGTGCAATGCTTGACTGAGGAGAGTACAAATGAATGGGCTGATTGATCAAAGGGAAATTAAATATTAATTAAGGTGAATTGGCAGAGTCCATTTCATTTATCCAATCCAGCAAACTGACCTCAGCACTGCTAAAACATCCCGGTCAAGACTGGCCATGTGTTTCCATCCGCGCTGAAGTAAACACAACGTAAATAAACATTTGAGTGAGAGGAATTTTTTTAAAAGGTCAAGCTTCGAGAAAAGGCCCAAATGAGTCTTCGACATGTTTCAGAATTACCATAAATACAAGCAGCCATCTTGTAAAAATCAATCAGGTTTATGTTAGACGTGTAATTATACATTTTATAAATGCTCTAAATTGAGTTTTCTAAAATGACTGTGGTAACGTCAAACAATCGTTAAAACAATCAAAATTGCAGTGGCTTTAAAAGTATATATATTGCAATAAATGTATATAATAATATAATATCATATAATATAATAGATATTTAACATAATATAATATAATACAATAGTATAATATAATAATATAATACAATTTAATAATATAATATAATTTAATATAATTAATATTATATAATATAACATAATAAAATATAATTATATAATTTTATATAATATAATTGATATATAATTCAAAATATAATTTAACAAAATATAATAATATAAATAACATAATATTATTTAATAATATAATATCATAAAATATAATTTAATTTAACATAATATAATATAATTTAATATAATTAATATAATATAATAATATAATCTTATATAATATAATTAATATAATATAAATTAATTGAATATAATATAACATAATAAAATATAATAATATAATTTTATATAATATAATTAATATAATTTAATAAAATATAATAATATAAATAATATAATTTAATATAATTAATATAATATAAAATATAATAATATAAATAACATAATATAATTTAATATAATATAATAAGGCAGTCGATTCAATATGTTAATTTTGATAATTTAATTGTGATTAATACTATAAAAAAGATACAACTAATACCAAAATAATTATAAAACAATCAGTATGTAAATTCCGTAAATAATATTCAAAAGTACATTAATAGTAAAATATCTAATATACTATATAAAGAGAGAGATTAAAATAATATTTATAATAATATATTTTTATATAATAATTAATAATAATATATGTCATTTGAATTAGTATATATATTTAGTATTTTGAATTATCTTTATTTCTTTAATCTTACCAAATATTGATATATGTAATAATTTTTATTTTCATTAATGTATCAGCATGCAGTGTAATAAATGTGATTTATTAAATATTCAACTGGCAGCCTAAATTCTGTCATAATTATACATATTATTTTAAAATGAAATTGTTAAACATTAAATTGGATATGGGTCCATTTTAGCATTGCAATAACTGCAACATGAGCAACATAATTACTCATTTCACATGCAAAGATGCAACACAACGTATTTGTCTCCTGGAGCAAAAAACACACAGTCTTCGCTTGATTTCGCCCTGCAAATGGATTTATTCTGGGTTAGTGGTGTTTATTCACTCCGTTGTGTGGCCGTATTCAGCTGGGAAATATGTGAGGAGCAAAACCAACCGCACGAGAACGGATTACAGCTCAGAATCATTTCTCCGCGGCCGTCTCCTGGGGACACTGAGAGACATGATGAGCGTGCCGAGCTAAATTAAGACATTAATAAATAAGTGTGACACCCTAATTTACTCTAATGCCTAAACTGGAGAGATTTAGCAGGAGAGCTGGAATATGATCTCTCAGGTACAGGGAAGTTTTACTTTATTCACATTTAGAGTTTGATTTCATCCATGATGACCAGAAAACCGTTTTGGTCACTGTAACCGTGAACGCACCATAAGTAAGGAGGTGTATAATACAGAGCAACAGTTAAATATTCATAGCTAACCAACCAAACCTTGACCAATGGCGGAGCTAGGGGGTGGCCAGGGGAGCCGTGGCCACCATGGACCGAAGATTGGCCACCCCATTGGCCACCCCACTAACAATTGCTGTTTTAGTCATTTTTTGGCACATTTTTGTTCTTTAGAGGTGAAATCATCTCAGTACAAATGTACAAACTTAACATGTGTGCACACCAAGGTCACCAAACCTCTCCGGCCCGGGTGTCATTGTATCCATTCACCACGGTTCACAGGACGGGCAAGGAGGAGGCGGGAACAGTCAACATAATTTTAATGACATAACTGAACTTAAACAAACAGACACACACACACACACACACTTTCAAACTGGCATCACAGGCTCCTCTTTACCCGGGAAGGAGGAGCGATGCGCTGTCGTGGAGTCCTCGCCGCTGCCGTCCGCTAGGAAGCGGAGGAGCTGTGGCCGTCCGCCAGGGGACGGAGGAGTTGCTACTGGCCGTTGGGAGTCGGAGGAACCATTGTTGTCCGCCAGGGAGGGCTGACTCAGCATCAGGCGTCCATCATTACGGCCCGGCCACGCCCTCCTCCTCGTCACACACCTCTGCCGCCTGAGAGGCCAGGGAAAATACGGCATGATGTACTCCCCGACCTTCCTAGAGGGGACGTGTTGCCCTTCCGTCTCTCTGGAGCACTGGGAGAGACGAGGGGAGGGAGAGGGGAGAGGGGAGAGGGGAGAGGGAAAGAGTGCGAGATAGAGAGGAGAAAAACTAGCTCGTAGGTCCCCAGACACGCCATCACCTGGTCCTCAGCCACTCCTCCACAGTGTGGCGGATGACAGCTGCTCCTCCCCTGGCGGACGACAGTGAGTCCTCCGACCCCTGGTGGATGGTAACGGCTTCTCCGCTTCCTGGCGGACAACAAAGGTTCCTCCGACTTCCAACGGCCGGTAGCAACTCCTCCGTCCCCTGGCGGACGGCCACGGCTCCTCCGCCTCCTTCCCGGGTTTTGGCACCAATGTAACGGGGTAAGAGATGGGCAAGGAAAAGGCGGGAACCGGCTGAAACGTCCTACGTAAAGCTTAATGATATAAATCAACTTAAAACAACATAAAACATAAAGACACACAATCCAGCCGCATGCATCTCTCTCGAACTGGCGCCTCCAGCCTGGCTTTATCCCACTCCCGGTTGAATAGCCCGATTCAGTGCCAGCCGTGTGTCCTCATGGCCCAGCCCCGCCCTCCTCCTCGCCACAACAGTGTAGACTGATTCCCGAAGAATGACTCATACTGTATGTGACGCATATAACATGATTCAATAAGTCACAAGCAATCATGTTATAGTCTAGCTGCATTAAGTGTAGATGAGCGTCCCGTGACAGAGTGTTCATCAGCCGGGAACAGTTTCAATCTCTCCCCCTTAGATCGGGACATTCCCACAACTCAGTTTTGGTGTTTGTAGTTATTTACTACAGCTTCCATATCATTTTAACTTTATTAAAGCTATAACGCATTTTATATCATTAGAGTTTAATGTGATCTCATGTTACGTTAAATGAGATCAAACGACTACTTGACAACGACAATTCTTGTCGTCAATTTTATTGTCGACATTGCCGATAATGTCGACATAATCGTTTCAGCCCTACTGGTGTTATAGGTGGCTGTGATTGGTCGTTGGAGGACAGCGGATCTCACCTGTGGTCGTGGATGTCCAGTGACCAGGCAGGTGAGTTCAAGAGTCTCTTCCTCTCGGATGGTGTAAACTCGCTCCGAGTAACGCTCCTCTTCCACGTTACACGCGTGTCCTGAGTGCATGATGCGAACGGTCGGAGGTGCTGCGAGGAGATAAAAAGAAGATACTCAGAACATAAACATCAATGATCCCAATCAACTTCCACAATAATACAAACGTTTATATATCAAGTCACTGAGCAGGAACCCCAGTTTAAAGTGGTCAAGCTGGTCCAGCTAGTGTATTTTGATGGTTTTAGAAGGTTTTGGGCACTTATTAGCTTCTACGGTTGGGAGACCATCTGGATGACCAGCTAATCACCAGATTACCCAGACTGGACCTGCTTAAACCAAATAAAACTGGCAAATCTACAAAAAGTAGTGTTGGTGACAGTACATGGAAACCGTGCCATCCCAAGATAGAAGCTACTCATGGTTTACAGATGTTAACTGAGAAAGATATGATCAGTGTTGCAATGTTTACAGCATGTAATTGACACTCTTTCACTACACAAATCACGCTGACACTATTTGAGGTGTACAACTCAGGAAACATACACCCTAAACAGCGTGATAAAGCAGAAGCCACTCATATTTTCCAGAGTGTACTCGTGCTGTTTGATCCCTTTGACTTTATTGTGCAAAAAAAGTCATTAGAGCAGAAATGTGGCGGTTTCTTTTCATGCCATTTCCAGACTAATTGACATTTGATGTTTGCCACACGACACTCGCACCTCAATTCGCTCATTTACATTTCAAGCAGAAACGGGAGAATTATTTATCAACATATTCATTCAGAAACAAAAACGGGTCGCAGTCAGCCGTCCCGAGGGCTCGACATGCTATTTTAAGCGCACGTACACGTTCAACAGTCACAAAGTCAAGAGTCTCATTATACAGCGCTGCACTTTTGGATCAGAAGTTCAACTTGACAACATGACGATGGTATCATAGCAACCAACAGGAAGTTCCTCCCCATGTCAAGTCACAATGACAAGCAACATAATGAGCAACAATTACAGCCACTATGACAAACAACGCTCGACTTGCTTGTCATTACATAACAAAACAATGACATCTTATCGCTTTCCAAATATATAGCATGTTCAGTAGCATTGCTACAATTACTGTGCACTCTCACAAACATGTAAACAAGACACACAATGTATTTTTAATGTATTTTGCATGCACATCAAATCCCAGAGGATATTAAACAGCTGCGGAACGTTAAAACAATGTTATATTCACTCTGTTGAGTTTGCAGAATGAATCTTAATTCAGATCTAAAGTCAATCACGCCCCTCTGGACAATAAGCCAATCAAAATATAAGACATTAGATCAAGGGATAGAGCTGTAGCTTCTGAGTTTCAGTTCAACAAATAGGAGAACAGGATTGCCAACTTTTTGTTACGGGGTGGGGGGTGTGGGGGGTGTCATTTCAGCTCAAAATTAGAATCCTTATCGTTTGAATCACTGGAATATAGTGAAATATTTTCACAACTTTCAAACAGCAAATGCATCTTTTGGTTTTGTCTGCTAATTTAGTTTTTTATTTTTTTCTAAGCAATGGATGTCAAGCGGTTTTGCTGCAAGATAGGGATGGGCGAATCGATCCTAAAAGTAAAAGTGTTAAGGTTAGGTTAGGTTAGGGTTAGGTCAGGGTTAAGGCTAGGTTAGGGTTAGGTTTATGTTAGGGTTAGGTTAGGTTTAGTTTAGGTCAGGTTTAGGGTTAAGGCTAGGTTAGGGTTAGGATAGGTTTAAGGCTAGGTTAGGGTTAGGTTAGGGTTAAGGCTAGGTTAGGGTTAGGTTAGGTTTCAGGCTAGGTTAGGGTTAGGTTAGGGTTAAGGCTAGGTTAGGGTTAGGTCAGGGTTAAGGCTAGGTTAGGGTTAGGTTAGGTTTATTTAGGTTAGGTATGTTAGGCTAGGCTTAGGTTATGTTAGGTCAGGTTAGGCTAGGTTAGTGTTAGGTTGTCAGGTTAAGGCTAGGTTAGGTTAGGATTAGGTTAGGCTTGGTCAGGCTTAGGTTAAGGCTAGGTGTTAGGTATATTTTAGGATAGGTTATGTTAGGCTAGGTTTAGGTTATGTTAGGTTAGGTCAGGTTAAGGCTAGGTTAGGGTTAGGTCAGGGTTAAGGCTAGGTTAGGGTTAGGTTAGGTTTATTTTAGGGTTAGGTTATGTTAGGGTTAGGTTTAGGTTATGTTAGGGTTAGGTCAGGGTTAAGGCTAGGTTAGTGTTAGGTTAAGTCAGGGTTAAGGCTAGGTTAGGGTTAGGATTAGGTTAGGTTTGGTCAGGTTTAGGGTTAAGGCTAGGTTGGGGTTAGGTATATTTTAGGGATAGGTTATGTTAGGGTTAGGTTTAGGTTATGTTAGGGTTAGGTCAGGGTTAATGCTAGGTTAGGGTTGGTTAGGTCAGGGTTAAGGCTAGGTTAGGGTTAGGTTAGGTTTATTTTAGGGTTAGGTTATGTTAGGGTTAGGTTTAGGTTATGTTAGGGTTAGGTCAGGGTTAAGGCTAGGTTAGGGTTAGGTTAAGTCAGGGTTAAGGCTACGTAAGTGTTAGGTTAGGGTTAAGGCTAGGTTAGGGTTAGGTTTAGGTTAGGGTTAGATTTAGGTTAGGGTTTGGTCAGGGTTAAGGCTAGGTTAGGGTTAGATTTAGGTTAGGGTTAGGGTTAGATTTAGGTCAGGGTTAAGGCTAGGTTAGGGTTAGGTTTGGTTTAGGTTAGGTTAGTTGTAGGTTAGGGTTAGGTTAGGGTTAGGTAAATAATAATTTATTTTATGTCTTTAACTAGGGGTATTATTATTTGGTGACCACGAACAACATTCATAATCTTCAAAGTGAAATAAAATGGATTAGGGCTATATTAGCAAATACTTGTGCAGGATGGAAAGGTTTCTTCTTCCACTCATCTTAACTTCATAAATACTGAAAAACATAAGCAGACTATCGCTTGTTCCATCACAAGAGAGATCAGCACCTTGAAGAGGTAATGAGAGAAAATCAGAGAAACAGCATACAGCAGTGCCCTCCTATCTGTTTTAGGATTTTGCGTATGCCCACATAAAATAATTGATGACACGTGTGGCCGCTAGAACAACGAGCATTTGACCCGGAACTTTTTAATCTAATAATGCGATGCAGCAGCACCGTTGAGTGAATTGTGTTTTATTATTATTATTTAAAAAATGTACAGAGATTCTCTCTAAACGTGCACGGAGATCAGGGCTGGACTGGCAGTCTGGCATACCGGACATTTTCCCGGTGGGCCGACGCACTTTGGGGCTGATCAGGGGCGGACTGGCCAGCAGGAGAACTGAGCGGGACGGTGGGTTGGCCGCGAAACGTGCCGAATGGGCTGCGATAAGCAAAAACAAGCCGGCGCATTATGCAGAACGGACAACAAAACAGCACCGAAAAGGACAGCGAACCAAACCCTAATGGATAATTGTGTGGTAACTATGGTTTCACTAAATACCATGGTTACACTATAGTTACTGTAGTGAAATGGTTAATTTTTGTAAGGGTAAACAAAACAGATGTCTGAATAAAATAAAACTTTTTATAAAAACATAAACTCGTGTTCATAAACAGAAATTCAGAAAAGCCCAGAAAGAGTTTGTGTTCTAGATAGATGCATGGATGAGGTTTTGTCCTGTTGTCTAGTGATTTTAACGACTCTTTGGCGCCAATTGCTAGTTGTGCAGGTTTGTTTTGCTAAGCAACATGGAACAGACATCTGTGGAGACCGATAAGAGCCGCATTGGCCGAACGGCGGTCGTAACTCTCCTGTGATGGGCTGTTAGCGGCCAGCTGTTTGATGAATTGCTGCAGAGAGGATCTAGAACTGAATTAAGACTCCAAACAGGCGCTCCAATTTCCCCCTGCCGAGACCAAACATCTCTCTTATGAGCACCGGCTGTTGACTGACGTTTGACTAAGTGTTGGACAGGAGGTTAGCTCAAATGTGATGCCTGAATTGAAATTCTGTTTGCTAACTGGTCGGTCTCTAAGGGAATTAAACAACCTAGACTCTCGTAGAATTAACGTTACTATAACTACATTTTTGTAACTTTTTTTTACATTTCTCGACAGTTTCCTGGTGAAATGAACACTAGAGGCGCTACAACAATAGTACGTTTTATTGACCATCACACAGATCACGAGTAAAACGGCTGATTGTTACTTTATAAACACGTATTTTTCGCTGTTATGTTACAACATCGGAACACTTTTACTGTAACGCATCATTTGAAAAATGATACATTTTAACACTTGTATTACAGACTTTTATTCCAAAGTGATTAGCTTGTGCGGTAGCTCACCGGATAGTGTGTTGGACTTTAGACACGGAAGACCGTGTGGTTCAGAAAATGTGCTTTTCATGTCGCATTTTGTTTTTGAACACTATTGGTTAAGTTTAGGTTAGAGAGGTACGTTTTACTCAATAAAAGCTCCATCTAAAAAAAATATGGTTATACGTCTCGTCTGATTATGACATGATTCCCCTGCTGGACATTCCTTTGGGAAACTGAAGCAAAATGTGCAGTGAAGCATGTAATTTCCTTTAGCAAATGGCCACGGAATATTCGTGAGATCAGACTGGAATTAAAGTAAAATAAAGTTAAAAATATAAGTTAAAAAAATATAAATAAATATAGTTTTATAAATAAAACTATAGTTCATTTGCATTTGGTGGTGTTGAGGTCTGTGTTGTTAGAAATATACATCAAAGGTTGTGCTACATGACGGTTTCATTCACTGGGAGTTATAAATAAGTTTAATAAACAAATAAATGCAATTACCAGTGACCTTTTCTGAGTAGACAAAATTACAGTATGTGCAACAGAACAATATAATTTTCATGTTGTGTTTCATGTAATTTTTTCCCCCAATGTTTCATGCTTAAATGTCAACCACCCACAACCAATGAAAGGCTTGTAAAATTCAAGTCCATAATAGGAGATTTGTTATTTTTCCATTTTCTTTACTACGACTTTCACAGTAGGGATTCTCAAACTCCCTTAACTAGAAAAAGATCAGTATTTCAGAAGAAACCAAACTGGACCAAATTAGATCCGTAGGTTAAGAAAAAAACGGCACTGTTGGTGAAAATTTAAATCTCCTTGTACGTGTAAATTGAATGTGTAACAGTGGGGTCATTCCTATGTTCCCCAGATTTATATGGCATCTGTACGTGTCCATGTTGGACGTTCTGCCGCAGTGGGTCATGTCCGCGGCTGCCCAGCTGGATGTACCAACATCATTTGCTTAGGGACCACCAGGACTACCATCGTTCCGAGTTTGGGGACAATCTGAACTCGTTCAGCCAAGTTATGCATCGATACGTGTCCGTGTTGGAAGTTCGGCCGCAGGGGGGTCGTGTCCGTGGCTGCCCGGCCGGATGTATAGCCATCATTCGCTTAGGGACCACCAGGACTATCATCGTCCCGAGAATGGGGCCAATTTGACCTCGTTCGGCCAAGTTATGCATCTATACGGGTCTGTGTTGAACGTTCGGCCGCAGGGGGCCATGTTAGCAGCCGCCCAGCCAGATGTACTGACATCATTCGCTTAAGGACCACCAGGACTACCATCGTTCCGAGTTTGGGGCCAATTCGACCTCGTTCGGACGAGTTATGCATTGATACATGTCCGTGTTGGACGTTCGGCCGTGGGGGCCGTGTCAGCAGCCGCCCAGCCAGATGTACCGCCATCATTCGCAAAGGGACCACCAGGACTACCATCGTCCCGAGATTGAGGCTGATCTGACCCCGCTCAGCCGAGTTATGCATCTATACGGGTCTGTGTTGGACCCTTTTTCATGTGTTCAGTATGTAACATATAAATCTGGATAACATAGGACCCTGGGGACATAGATATGCTCCCGTTACAGTTAGCTAAAGCAAGAGCTTTACAATGTACCGATAAAAAACAACACTCGCCAATTGCAAAGCTAAATAAAGATTGCTATGTAGATCCGTCAGGGTTTGCTCTTTATTTCTGGAAAAAATTGAGTTGCAGATGGAACTGTTGTAGAGGGGATTTGAAGCACTAGTTACATAAACACACTGCATTATTAAACATTACATTTCACTGCTGAATAATTCCATGCAGGAAAAAAAACATGTTTTCGTTATGAGCAAATACAGTATCTCCTCTGGTTTTGTGATATTTTCCACAGGCCTTGGAGGCGTACAGTGTTTATAGTTGGAGTGGTGGTGGCGTAGTGGCTAAAGCACAGGGCTGTTAATCAGAAGGTTGCTGGTTCGAATCCCACGGCCAACACCATTGTGTCCTTGAGCAAGGCACTTAACTCCAGGTTGCTCCAGGGGGATTGTCCCTGTAATATATGCTCTGTAAGTCGCTTTGGATAAAAGCGTCTGCCAAATGCAGAAATGTAAATGTTATTTCTCCATAGAGATAAAAACAACGGAATAAACAAACCAAACCCGCTCCACCTGACCCACCGGATTCAAGGATACATCGTCCCGAGATTGGGGCCAATTTGACCTTGTTCGGCCAAGTTATGCATCTATACGGGTCTGTGTTGGACGTTTGGCCTCGGTGGGTCGTGTCTGCGGATGCTTAGGGACCACCAGGACTACCATCATCTCGAGAAAAAATTATGCATCTATTTGTGTCCGTGTTGGACGGACACAAATACGTGTCCGTGGCTGCCCTGCCAAATGTACCACCATGATTCACATAGGGACCACCAGGAATACCATCATCCAGAGATTGGGGCCAATTCGACCTTGTTCGGCCAAATTATGCATCTATACGCGTCCGGGTTGGACGTTCGGCCACAGGGGGTCGTGTCCGCGGCTGCCCGGCTGGATGTACCGCCGTTATTCATTTAGCGACCACCAGGACTACTATCGTCCCGAGATTGGGGCCGATCCGACCCCGCTCGACCAAATTATGCATCTATACGTGTCAGTGTTGGATGTTCGGCCGCAGGGAGTCGTGTCTGCGGCTGCCTGGCCGGATGTACCACCATAATTCCCTTAGGGACCACCAGGACTACCATTGTCCCGAGATTGGGGCCAATTCGACCTTGTTCGGCCAAATTATGCATCTATACAGGTCTGTGTTGGACGTTTGGCCTCGGGGGTCGAGTCCGCAGCTGCCCTGCCGAATGTACCACAATCATTCGCTTTGGGACCACCAGGACTACCATCGTCCTGAGATTAGGGCCAATTCGACCTTGTTCAGCCAAGTTATGCATCTATATGGGTCTGTGTTGGACGTGCGGCCATGGGGGGGTCGTGTCTGCGGCTGCCCGGTTGGATGTACCGGCATCATTTGCTAAGGGACCACCAGGACTACCATCGTCCCGAGATTGGGGCCGATCCGTCCCCGCTCGGCCAAATTATGCATCTATACGTGTCCGGGTTTGACATTCGGCCGCAGGGGCCGTGTAAGCAGCCGCCCGGCCAGATGTATAGCCATCATTCGCTTAGGGACCACCAGGACTACCATTGTCCCGAGATTGGGGCCAATTCGACCTTGTTCGGCCAAGTTATGCATCTATACGTGTCCATGTTGGACGTTCAGCCACGGGGGGTCGTGTTCGCGGCTGCCTGGAAAGATGTACCACCATCATTCGCTTGGGGACCACCAGGACTACCATCGTCCCGAGATTGGGGTCAATTCGACCTTGTTCGGCCAAGTTATGCATCTATACAGGTCTGTGTTGGACGTTTGGCCTCGGGGGGTCGTGTCCGCAGCTGCCCTGCCAAATGTACCACCATCATTCGCTAAGGGACCACCAGGACTACCATCGTCCCGACATTGGGGTCAATTCGACCTTGTTCGGCCAAGTTATGCATCTATACAGGTCTGTGTTGTACGTTTGGCCTCGGGGGGTCGTGTCCGCAGCTGCCCTGCCAAATGTACCACCATCATTCGCTAAGGGACCACCAGGACTACCATCGTCCCGACATTGGGGTCAATTCGACCTTGTTCGGCCAAGTTATGCATCTATACAGGTTTGTGTTGGACGTTTGGCCTCGGGGGGTCGTGTCCGCAGCTGCCCGGCCAGATGTATAGCCATCATTCGCTTAGGGACCACCAGGACTACCATTGTCCCGAGATTGGGGCCAATTCGACCTTGTTCGGCCAAGTTATGCATCTATACGTGTCCATGTTGGACGTTCAGCCACGGGGGGTCGTGTTCGCGGCTGCCTGGAAAGATGTACCGCCATCATTCGCTTGGGGACCACCAGGACTACCATCGTCCCGAGATTGGGGTCAATTCGACCTTGTTCGGCCAAGTTATGCATCTATACAGGTCTGTGTTGGACGTCTGGCCTCGGGGGGTCGTGTCCGCAGCTGCCCTGCCAAATGTACCACCATCATTCGCTAAGGGACCACCAGGACTACCATCGTCCCGACATTGGGGTCAATTCGACCTTGTTCGGCCAAGTTATGCATCTATACAGGTCTGTGTTGGACGTTTGGCCTCGGGGGGTCGTGTCCGCAGCTGCCCTGCCAAATGTACCACCATCATTCGCTAAGGGACCACCAGGACTACCATCGTCCCGAGATTGGGGTCAATTCGACCTTGTTCGGCCAAGTTATGCATCTATACAGTTCTGTGTTGGACGTTTGGCCTCGGGGGGTCGTATCCGCAGCTGCCCTGCCGAATGTACCACCATCATTCGCAAAGGGAAAACCAGGAATACCATCGTCCCGAGATTGGGGTCAATTCGACCCTGCTCGGCCGAGTTATGCATCTATACGTGTCTATGTTGGACCCTTGTCATGTGTTCAGTATGTAACATATAAATCTGGGGAACACAGGACCCTGGGGACATAGATATGCTCCCGTTACAGTTAGCTAAAGCAAGAGCTTTACAATGTACCGATAAAAAACGCTAGCTAATTGCAAAGCTAAATAAAGATCGCTATGTAGATCCGTCAGGGTTTGCTCTTTCTTTCTGGGAAAAAATTGAGTTGCAGATGGAACTGTTGTAGAGGGGATTTGAAGCACTAGTTACATAAACACACTGCATTATTAAACATTACATTTCACTGCTGAATAATTCCATGCAGGAAAAAAAACATGTTTTGGTTATGAGCAAATACAGTATCTCCCCTGGTTTTGTGATATTTTCCACAGGCCTTGGAGGTGTATTTCTCCATAGAGACAAAAACAACGGAATAAACAAACCAAACCCGCTCCACCTGACCCACCGGATTCAAGGATACATCCCATAATTGTCCTGTAATCTCCTTTATAACCTGTGTGCCAGATTACTCATTAGTGCACTTGCTGTATTCAAACAAACGCTTGCATCAAGGATAGCATGTTTGTCTGCCGTCATCTCTAAAGAGATTTCAGTTCGATTCATTTTCTCACATAATTTAACTTTTAGACCTTCATTTCTGTTCAGATATTTACTGTTCAACTGTCTTCTCTCGATTATGGGGCATGCTTCAAATTAAAACTCAAAATTTGAATCTGAATGAGGTTTTTTTATATATGTTCTCAGCAGCGGTTTGTGTAACAGACCTCGTTTGGCTTTGTAAAATGTAATCGTAATAAGTCACACTAAACAGGATAATGATATTGATACTCTTACATCCAGTGACCCAAAGACCCCAGCGCTCAGGTTTACTGATCACAACAACATTAGCAGATCAATAACCATAACAAACACAAAGGAGAGCTCATTTTGGGATCAATTAGGACAGTCAGTGAGTGAACCAGAATATTCAATGTGGCAGGACTTGATTTTATCCATTGGGATTTGATTGAGGCGTGGATGCGAGGCTCTGATATTATTGGTTAATATTGTTTTTATCCCTCCCACTCGGCTAAAAAAAGTAAAATTATGCAACTTTATTGTTTGCCATTTTCTATTGGTGCTTATTATTGGTGCGTATCTGTAGTTTCCCACTGGTTACACTTGTGACCAAGAATAATGATCATTTATTTTGTATTTATTTATTATTTTTATCCCCTTTTTCTCCCCAATTTGGAGCGCCCAATTCCCACTACTTAGTAGGTCCTCGTGGTGGCGTAGTTACTCGTCTCAATCCGGGTGGTGGAGGACGAATCTCAGTTGCCTCCGCTTCAATCGGCGCATCTGATCACGTGACTCGTTGTGCATGACACCGCGGAGACTCACAGCATGTGGAGGCTCATGCTACTGTCCACGATCCACACACAACTCATCACACGCCCCATTGAGAGAACCACTAATCACCACCACGAGGAGTTTACCCCATGTGACACTACCCTCCCTAGCAACTGGCCCAATTTGGTTGCTAAGGAGACCTGGCTGGAGTCACTCAGCACGCCCTGGACTCGAGTGTGTGCGCAATCACGAGCAACAGGCTGCAGTTCACTGAACGGCCACAGGTGTCACTAAAAACAAGCGTTTCTGAATCTGACATACTGTACCTTTAAGAGAGGGTCATTAAACATGTATGGTACACATTATGTCCTAACGATGGTATATTTTATATTAATCCCATTTGATCTAATAACAAAACTAAACAATTTATATATACATATATACATATATTAAGAATTTGGGAAACGCTGCCATACATTACGGCATTTCTGTACCACAATGGAAAATGGTCCAAAACGAACTAAAATTGAGAAAATCATTATTATGCATTCTTCAATATAGTTGATTATTTTCATCTTCAGAGGTGCGCACTATGCACTCTTCTTGCCCTAAAACATTGATGTGATCTGAAAAGATCATGATTGTGTTATTTATGCATACATGCAATTGTGTTATGGTTAACATTTCCGAATAAATTAATAAGTGCATTATTATGCATTATTAATCCCACTATCGATACAAATTATCAATGGGAAAATACATCAGTGGTACAGAGTTGCCATCTGACAATGTTCATGTTAGATAGAGTTAATCGTATAACAGCAACGTTTAATAAACGTATCAAAGATGCTGTAAAAAAATGATGATGTAGAAGAAATGTACCAAAATGTGTTTAATAAGAGACATTTGTGGAGACAAAATCAACTGTGGCTTAAAAAAACAGCATGTATTATTAGCAACTTTTGCCCCTTTTCATTTCCAACAATGAGAAAGTGAAAGAAAATAAAGGCTTGCCATACGGGTACACCACACAGGGATACTGTATACTGTATGTACTGTATACTGAATATCGTCCACATCAAGATATCATTTGATCTCCATCACAAGTCCAAGTGCAATCCCATCATCCTGTCTGGCACTGTGAAAACAACCCCTCAATAATGGTCCATCTCCTGCACCTCCATCAATCAAACCTCTGAAAGTCACGATTAATCAAGGATGGGGGGTCCTGAACGCCACATGAATTCAATTACAACACACTGCGATGCTGATCAGAATAAACAGATCACAGGAAGTGCTCATTAAAGCTACTGTACCGTGTTGACATGCCACATTAGAACATAATTAACGACGTCATTTAGCCCAGACAAATTTGCACGTATAAACTCGCATGCTGCTTTTCAGCGAGTAAACAATGAAATCCGGAGTACAGACGCTCCCAAACACGGCGTGAGCCAGCGACGGTAAAGGTGGGATTGCATAATTGCATCTATTGAGAAATAATTACATCCCCACAAACACGCCGTAATTGCTCTGGGACAATCACGTGAGGTGTCGGCGAGCAAACGAGTCTGTAATAATGACTATTCTTCAGCGGCGGAGGTCACAGCAAATTAAACGCCTCAGAAACACTTGCTTGAAGAGTGCTTGCTTGTTAATTCAACGTTCTGTGGGGTTTGGGGATTTTACGGCTCGTCCCGACTGAAAGCAGTAATGAGATTGGGCGCGTCTAAACGGCTGTTTGTGTTATTTAGCGTCGCGTCCCCCTCGCCGTTCCGATGCTGCTAACAGACGGTTTGTTCAAAGATCTTGGCAAGATTAAGACCGAATGAACCTCCTGTCTTAATTAAACTCATTCATTTACGCAGCTGATTTTAAACAGGCCTAGCTGGTTTGATGGTCTTAGCTGGTTTAAGATGGTTTAACCAGACCAACATGAGAGACCAGCGAAGAAAAGCATTCCGGCTTTTCCAGGCTAGCTTAAAGGAATAGCCTATTCTGGTTCAATGCAAGTGTCTGGTAAAATGGCTAGAAATAGCATTTTAGCTTAGCGTAACGCTAACGATTTACACAGGGTTTAGTTCTATTTCTTCTGCTCCAAACGAACTTCAAAAAAAATTCAAACGAACTTCAAACGAACTTCAAACTTACTTCAAACAAACTTCAAACGAACTTCAAACTTACTTCAAACGAACTTCAAACGTACTTCAAACGAACTTCAAACTTACTTCGAACGAACTTCAAACTTACTTCAAACGAACTTCAAACGAACTTCAAACGAACTTCAAACTTACTTCGAACGAACTTCAAACTTACTTCAAACGAACTTCAAACGAACTACAAACGTACTTCAAACTTACTTCAAACAAACTTCAAACGAACTTCAAACGTTCTTCAAACGAACTTCAAACGAACTTCAAACATACTTCAAACGAACTTCGAACTTACTTCAAACGTACTTCTCTGTCTGCTCTTCTCTGTCTGCTCTTCTCTGTCTGCTCTTCTCTGTCTGCTCTTCTCTGTCTGCTCGCATGTAACACATCATAAGAAAGTGTTTCACCGCTGTTCAGATGCACTTTAGATCATTTATATGTATAAATGTTTCCATCTGAACGAACTAAATATTAAATGATACAAATGACAACAAAATGCAAAGTAATCTCTTCAGTAATCTAAATACTTTTTGAATGTAAATGTATTCTAATTATCAATGATTTAAATTGTAACTGTAGTGGAGTACAGTTACTTATATTTAGTATTTTAAATATGTAATCCCGTTACATGTATTCCGTTACTCCCGACCCTTAATATATATATATATATATAAAGGAGGGACGAGACAAAAATAAACATTATGCCATAAATGCTGTTGATTGTATAGAACCTGAATATTCCATGAAGAAAGGAATTATTTTATTTATTTATTTAGAAAGGAACGGAAAATGTAAAAATAATTATTTTGCCAATTTTGTGTATTTCTATCGCACATAAGGAGTGAACGACATTTTCAGCCTGATGTGTTGTGACTGTCCGGGCTGGACTGGTAATCTGGCATACCGGGCATTTTCCAGGTGGGCCGACACACCACACTCCAATCAGGGGCGAACTGGCCATCGGGAGAACCGGGACTAAGCTGAAATGCTCCGGCGCATTATGCAGAACAGGCCACAAACCGGCTTGGCGATATGCCGAAGGGGGCAGCGACATGAGCGACCCCCCCCCCGAGCCGATATCTCTTCCCAGTCCACCCCTGGTGACTATGGCAACATTTTCGCTTTGTATGATATTACGTGTTTCCTAAAAAGAGTGCTGAGGTGAAATGTCCACTGTGTGGCGCTAAAAGCGAGTGAATTGTTTTCCAAACAGATGAGGTTACATCCCTACCCTAAACCATAAACCTAAACCTAACCGATAGAGTCAAAACATGATTAAGGTCATTTTATGGTGCTTCTATGAGACTTTGGGTTCACGTGTGGACTCGTGTGCTCTTCAGGACTCGTACCCGCTCCTTTACATCACAAGTGCAACACTGTATCAGTCGAGCTGCCGCACGATTTAATCACTCTTATACAAGCTTGCGAATGTAGTTGATGATGTAATGCAAATGTTAAATGAGTCATGCGCTACAGTAAGTGTTTAGACATCATACGATATTTGTGTGAGCAACAGGGCGAAAATTGAGTGTTTATGCATTGATAATCTGCCGTTTTACTCGTGACTTGTGTGAAAGGGATTAAAAGTGGTTGTTGTTGTAGCGGCCTCAAGTGTTCATCTCACCAGGAAACTGATGCGATACGTACAACGAGACACATATAATTTTGGTGAAAAATGCAGGTATAGTAACGTGATCCCATGAGACCAGGTTGGCTGATTGCAAAAAGCGTCCAACAATCATCGTTGACCCACATGCATCTGAGACACTGTGACACATTCATTTTTTTAAAGCGGTTCAAATCCGTGCCACCCCATTTATATTGAAATTACTTTTCCCGCTGTAGGTCAAGGTCTTGCCTGTAGCACCATCATGAAGCATGCATTATACTTCTGCGGCCTGAACACCTTACAGTACAAACACATCAACGTATGTTCATTTGCCTTTTTTTTGCCCCTCTCCGTCTCTTTCCTCCTGTCGTCGAGTGCTCAATTTCACGCTCTTGTGAGCTGATCACTGTTTGAGAGTGTTTCGATACACTTCATATTGTGTCACTTATGGAAAAAGATGATTTCAATCACTTCTGTGTATCAGCTGATTTGGTTTCGCAAGAGTGTGAGAGATGGCCAAACATTTATTTTTCAATCACTTACAGTCTCGCTTCCAAACATACATGCATTCCACACAGTAACACTTTCTTTATAATCATCCCGTCTGGAAAATGGCTTTAATGTATTGATGTTCAAGAAACTACAGCTTGAGCCTTCCCAGTCTGAATCTAGCTTTATGAGCTGTCACTCGCCTCTTCGCTTTTGAACAGTTTTCTTGAACAAGCAGCCGATTATTGTTTACAGTTCCAGTTATCTTTTACTGCAAGCGTAAAGCTGTTCTGAATTAATTATTCTCTTAATTGGCCGATGTACGGCTATTTGCACTTGAGAATATCTCTAATGTTGAACATATTACTGCAGGGTCAATGTGTCCTCTATAGAATATTATGTTTTCTATATTTCTAACAAACAATTAAACATGTTGAACATTTAGAGCATAATTCCTCTTCAATCATAAAGCATTTATAGAGCCAAAACCTCATATACAGTATGTGTGGAATTATAGCATGCATTATATTATTAGTGGTGTTTTTATGTCAAGCATCACACTTTTACTATTGTTGTTATCATAGTAATTTGAACGCCCTCTAACACTTGGTATTTAACCTCAGTTTATCTCGTCCAGTAGCGTTTAATTAGCAATAATCAGTGCATGATAAAACAGTTCCATAGACTTCCATTGAAGGAGGGACTCGAGCAGTACACAACCACCTAGCAACCACCCAGAAATGCCTTGGCAAGGACCCACAACACCCTAGCAACCACCCAGAAATGCATTGGCAAGGACTCACAACACCCTAGCAACCACCCAGAAATGCCTTGGCAAGGACCCACAACACCCTAGCAACCACCCAGAAATGCATTGGCAAGGACCCACAACACCCTAGCAACCACCCAGAAATGCATTGGCAAGGACCACAACACCTAGAAACCAACAAAATGCCTGGCAAGGACCCAACACCTAAAACCAACGAAATGCCTTGGCAAGGACCCACAACACCCTAGAAACCAACCAGAAATGCCTTGGCAAGGACTCACAACACCCTAAAAACCAACAAGAAATGCCTTGGCAAGGACACACAACAACCTAAAAACCTCCCAGAAATGCATTGGCAAGGACTCACAACACCCTAAAAACCAACAAGAAATGCCTTGGCAAGGACTCACAACACCCTAAAAACCAACCAGAAATGCCTTGGCAAGGACTCACAACACCCTAAAACCAACAAGAAATGCCTTGGCAAGGACCCACAACACCCTAAAAACCAACCAGAAATGCCTTGGCAAGGACCCACAACACCCTAGAAACCAACCAGAAATGCCTTTGCAAGGACCCACAACACCCTAGAAACCAACCAGAAATGCCTTGGCAAGGACCCACAACACCCTAGAAACCAACCAGAAATGCCTTGGCAAGGACCCACAACACCCTAGAAACCAACCAGAAATGCCTTGGCAAGGACCCACAACACCCTAGAAACCAACCAGAAATGCCTTGGCAAGGACCCACAACACCCTAGAAACCAACCAGAAATGCCTTGGCAAGGACCCATAACACCCTAAAAACCAACCAGAAATGCCTTGGCAAGGACCCACAACACCCTAGAAACCAACCAGAAATGCCTTGGCAAGGACCCATAACACCCTAGAAACCAACCAGAAATGCCTTGGCAAGGACCCACAACACCCTAGAAACCAACCAGAAATGCCTTGGCAAGGACCCACAACACCCTAGAAACCAACCAGAAATGCCTTGGCAAGGACCCACAACACCCTAGAAACCAACCAGAAATGCCTTGGCAAGGACCCACAACACCCTAGAAACCAACCAGAAATGCCTTGGCAAGGACCCACAACACCCTAGAAACCAACAAGAAATGCCTTGGCAAGGACCCACAACACCCTAGAAACCAACCAGAAATGTCTGGCAAGGACCCACAACACCCTAGAAACCAACAAGAAATGCCTTGGCAAGGACCCACAACACCCTAGAAACCAACCAGAAATGTCTGGCAAGGACCCACAACACCCTAGAAACCAACCAGAAATGTCTGGCAAGGACCCACAACACCCGAGAAACCAACAAGAAATGCCTTGGCAAGGACCCACAACACCCTAGAAACCAACCAGAAATGCCTTGGCAAGGACCCACAACACCCTAGAAACCAACCAGAAATGCCTTGGCAAGGACCCACAACACCCTAGAAACCAACCAGAAATGCCTTGGCAAGGACCCACAACACCCTAGAAACCAACCAGAAATGCCTTGGCAAGGACCCACAACACCCTAGAAACCAACCAGAAATGCCTTGGCAAGGACCCACAACACCCTAGAAACCAACCAGAAATGCCTTGGCAAGGACCCACAACACCTTTCTGAGTGTAATATTGTCTAGAGCTTTCAAGCCACGTCCATCAAACTTGGTAAAGTCCTTGGCATAGTCCTTCAAACTGTTCCGACATATCTGTACATTTTTCGAACTGACCTGACTGAACAGTTTTCAACCTGTCTACCAATGGCTCAGTAACCAGCCACAACACCTTAGCAACTCCTAGCAAGCTGCCAGAATACCCTAAAATGCCTAGTAGCAAGCTATAACAACCTAGAAACACTTTGCAACCAGCCAAAACACCCTACAAACCAGACAGAACCAGCAATAGCAATACCTAGTGATCAGCCAGAAGAACATATCAATTAACAATCACCCAGGACACCCTAGCAACCAACCCTAACCCTAGAAACAAGCCTAAATGCCTAGAAACCAGCCAGAACAGCTTAGCAACAAGCCAAAATGCCCTAGCAACAAGCCAGAAAAGCCCAGCAAACCAGCCAAAACACCCTAGCAATGCCTAGCAATGAGCTAGAACAGCCTAGAAGCCGGACAGAATAACCAGCCAGAAGACCCTATCAACACTTTCCCCCAGGACACCCTAACAACCACCCTATTCCTAACACTAGAAAAAAAGCCTAAATAACCTAGCAACAAGCAAGAAATAATACTCTAACTATACCTAGAAATCATCCACAACAGCAACAAGCCAAAATAGATTAGCAACAAGCCAAAATAGCCTAGCAACAAGCCAAAAAAGCCCAGCAAACCAGCCAAAACTCCTAGCAATGCCTAGCAACATGCTAGAACAGCAAAGAAACCAGAATGAACACCTTAGCAATACCTAATCACCAGCCAGAAGGCCCTATCAACACCTAACAATCACCCAGGACACCCTAGCAACCACTCAGACGACCTAAACATCCCATTGGTGAAGCACTGTATGTCTATCTAACTATCTGATGGCTCAGTAACAACCACCAGCCATTACAACCTAACAACAATGCAAAATACCCTAGCATCAAGCCATAAAAGCCTAGTAACCAGCCAGAGCACTCTTAACATACCTAGAAACCAGCTAGAACAATCTAACAACAAGCCAAAATACCCTAGCATCATGACAGGAAAGCATAGCAACCAGCCAGAACACTCTTACAATGCCTAGAACCAGCCAGAACAACCTAGCAACAAAACAGAACACCCTAACAACAAGCCAGAACACTCTTACAATGCCTAGAAACCAGACAAAACAACCTAGCAACAAGATAGAACACTCAAGGAACAAGCCATGAAATCCTAGCAACAGGCCAAAATACCCTAGTAAAAAGCCAGAAAAGCCTAACAACCAGCAAGAACATGCTAAACAATGCATAGAAACTAGACAGAACCACCTAGCAATAAGATAGAACACCCCAGCAACAAGCCAGAAAAGCCTAGCATCCAGCCAGAACACTCTTACAATAACTAGAAACCAGCCAGATCAACCTAGCAACCAGATAGAGCACCCTAACAACATGCCAGAAAAGCCTAGAAACCAGCCAGAACATCCTAGCAACAGCCCAAAATACCCTAGCAACAAGCCAGAAAAGCCTAGAAACCAGCCAGAACATCCTAGCAACAGGCCAAAATACCCTAGCAACAAGCCAGAAAAGCCTAGAAACCAGCCAGAACATCCTAGCAACAGGCCAAAATACCCTAGCAACAAGCCAGAAAAGCATAGCAACCAGCAACAACAACCTAGTAACAGGCCAAAATACCCTAGCAACAAGCCAGAAAATCTTAGCAACCAGCAACAACAACCTAGTAACAGGCCAAAATACCCTTGCAACATGCCAGAAAAGCCTAGCAACCAGCAAAAACACTATAACAATCCCTAAAAACCAGCCAGAATAACCTAGCAACAAGACAGAACACCCTAGCAACAAAACAGAAAATCCTAGCAACCAGCCAGAACATCCTAGCGACAGGCCAAAATACCCTAGCAACAAGCCAGAAAAGCATAGCAACCAGCAATAACACTCTGAGCAATGCCTAGAAACTAGCCAGAACAACCTAGCAACAAGATAGAACACCCTAACAACAAGCCAAAAAAGCATAGAAACCAGCCAGAACATCCTAGCAACAAGCCAAAATACCCTAGCAACAAGTCAGAAATGCCTAGAATCCAGCCAGATCAACCTGCCAATTGCAGGGTTGGTGATTCGATTCCTGGCCCACACGACTTCACATGCCGTAGTGTCCTTGGGCAAGACACTGAACCCCAAGTTGCTCCCAATGGCAGGCTAGCACCTAGCATTGCAGCTCTGCCACCATTGGTGTATGAGTGTGAGTGTGAATGTGATTGGGTGAATGGGAGACAGTCTTGCTTTGAAACAGGGTCGGAACCACAATATACTTTGAGGGAGACAAGTCCCTTAAGTTTAAGACGCTATAGCCCCATTCACACCGCAGATGGCATGCCGCTACACTAAGCGATCTGTGTCGCTGGTGGGCGTTCCTGGTGGACAGCACAACTGGCCATAGCAGTGTTTGAAATGCTGTTACAGATGATACTGCCGATCAAACTAAGACATCATACTAATTTGACAAGCCTCTAAATATGCACATTCTGCATGGGAGAGTGTTTTATATAACCTGCAGCAGTGCTGATGCATCATATCACTAAACAAGACGAACATAATATCCATATATGAATCAAACTCACTCGGAATGCCGACACGATTTTCCGCAAATCCTTTTATTAGGCCATATCTAGGTATCTGGTTACAGACAAATGATGCAATTCCAGAGAAAACTGTTGAGAGACGGATCATGAGGCTAATTTAACTTTGCTAGCGCTGCGTTGGCGAGGTGTGGGTCATTGTATCAAACCTCCTGCTCCGGTCCGGCCTACACGCGGATGATTGATTACAATCCATCCCGCTTTAAATGAAAGTCAACGGCATCTATAGGCACCTGTCAGCGTGAAAGAACCGCTAATGTGTTCATACTGTGGCGAATGTGACCCTGAAATACTTCCACAACAGCACACAGATAAAAGCACAAGAACATTTGCCTAGTAATCTTTCAAAAGCCTTTTCATCCCGTCCAGGATGACAGAAGGGGTATGGATTCACACGTCATTCCCCTCTTGCTCGGAGTCTTAATCTTTATATAGACACATCTCCTGTCATTCTAGACATCCTGTTTTTCTTTAAGCATAACCATAAAAAAGCATCCACAAAATATGAACACAAGACTAAACGAGTCACTCTGCTTCTCAAACCTTTCTTCTTGTTTTAAGGATGACTTTATATATTATAACTGGGGGGGAAAAGACAAACAAATCGCTGTAGCTTTAGGATACTCCCACCTTCTTAATAGAGGCTTTAATTGCGTTTAATCAGCGCTGACACAAGCGAAACGGCTGCTAACAATTCCCAGCGCGTTCCTCGGCATGATTAATTATGTGGATGTGGACTGCAGGCTCAAGAGTCTATAGTCTTGACATGGACGATCATTTGGGTGTTCGGCAACCATTATCCATGCACGCCGGGAATTAACGTAACACTTTGCAACGTGGGACCCAGGAAATATTGTGTACGGAATGAAGGTTAAAGACGAGCCAAACACTTCACGGACACTCTGATTAGAGCTCTTTTCATGCTTCCTGTGAGGGGTTTTAAAAATGCCGGACACGGATGTGAGAGGATGGTAAATTGCCACATGCATCTCAAGAGCTAGCACTTGACTTCAGTCGCAATGTTTAACATCCACTGCTCAAATCACATGCAGAGATGAGCGCTAGTGTGCTAATTTGAGACGGGGGACAATCAGATATTGTAGAAAAAGAAATGTAGGTATTTAGTGTGTGATTATGATGCTCGAGTGAATATCAATGAGATGTGCCGGGAAAAAAACGTTTAGGCTAACACTACCTGATAGCTAACACAGCGTCCTAACCAGGGCTGGACTTTACATGGCAACTAGCCATGTGTGTGTGGGGGGGTTGTTGACGTGTTCCTGTCCTTTTCTGCTTATCGCGGTGCCGTTTTGTGGTCCATTCTACATAACGCAGCGGCTAATTGTTGCTTATCGCGGCCAATCCAGCACGTTTCACGGCCGATCCACCGGTTCTCCCGATCTGCCCAAAAGTGCATCGGCCCACCGGGAACATTGGTGGTTTGATTCCCGTCCCACATGACTCCACATGTCGAAGTGTCCTTGGGTAAGACACTGAACCCCAAGTTGCTCCCAATGGCAGACTAGCACCTTACATGCAGCTCTGCCATCATTGGTGTGTGAATGTTAAAGAGTCACAGTGTAAAGCGCTTTGAAAACCGCTAAGGTTAAAAAAATGCTATATAAGTGCAAACCATTTACCATATTCCGGGTACATGTTATCTCTTACAATGTCAACATGTGTGTGAGTGTGTGTGTGTGTGTGTGTGTGTGAGTGAGTGAGTGTGTGCGCGTGTGTGTGTGTGTATGAGAGAGTGTGTGTGTGTGTGTGTGTGTGTGTGTGTGTGTGTGTGTGTGTGTGTGTGTGTGTGCGAGTGGGTGTGAGTTTGTGTGTGAGTGTGTGTGTGTGTGTGCGCATGTGTGAGAGTGCGTGTGTGTGTGTATGTGAGAGTGAGTGTGTGTGTGAGTGTGTGTGTGCGCATGTGTGAGAGTGCGTGTGTGTGTGTGAGAGTGTGTGTTTGTGTGTGTGTGTGTGTGTGAGAGTGTGTGTGTGTGTGTGTGTGTGTGTGTGTGTGTGCGCATGTGTGAGAGTGCGTGTGTGAGTGTGAGAGTGTGTGTGTGTGTGTGTGTGTGTTTGTGTGTGTTTCTTTTATAACAACTACAGACGTTGCTCATCTGATCAAAATGTATAGACATATTTATAACTTTTATATTATCAACATTAATATTACACAGCCTAAAATTGTTGGTAACATTATGATAAGATTGTGTTTGTTCTAGTATCACGAACTAATAATGAACTATATTTTTTATAGCATTTATTAATCTTTGTTAATGTTTATTTATAAAAATACAATTGTTAGCTCATAATGCATTAACTAATGTTAGCATATACAACGTATGTTATACAGTATATTGAAAATATTATTATTATTGATTTTCTCCCCAATCTGGAGCACCCAATTCCCAATGTGCTCCAAGTCCTCGTGGTGGTGTAGTGAATCTCAGTTTCCTCCGCGTCTGAGACCGTCAATCCACGCATCTTATCACGTGACTTGTTGAGCGTGTTACCATGGAGACGTAGCGCATGTGGAGGCTTCACGCTATTCTCCGCGGCATCCACGCACAACTCGCCACACGCCCCACCGAGAGCGAGAACCACATTATAGCGACCACGAGGAGGTTACCCCATGTGACTCTACCCTCCCTAGCAACCGGGCCAATTTGGTTGCTATGGTGACCTGACTGGAGTCACTCAGCACGCCCTGGATTCGAACTCAAGACTCCAGCGGTGACAGTACAGTATGTTGTTGACACTAAAATGTATGACTGCTGTAAAATGATTGTTTATTGTTAGTTCATGTCAACGAAAACAACTTTATCGTAAAGTGTTACCAAGTATTTTGTTTTTGGCTCTGGTTTGACTCAATATATATTGTGCGACTTATCATTCATTTGAATTAACTTATATGAAAAATAAATAAATAAATCAGCTGAAGTTTTTTACACAGTATTGCAAGAAACTTAAATTCAGTCATTGTGTCCAAACGTTTGACTGGTAGTGTACGTTGGCATACTTATATAATATCACTCGCCAACTCCAAATACTCCAAAACCAACATCAGAGCGGTCCATCAAAGATCTCATCGATTCTGAACAACATAAGCGTGCCTGAGATGAACATAAGAGCACACTTCGGTGTTGAAACAAGCGAACTCTCCTTTAAAATGGCAAAAAATGGGCAACAACATTTGAGCACAAACGGATTCATCATCAGCATCTCCGCGTGGCACTTAGCAAGCAAAGAGCAGCACAAGGCGTGAAGATGAAGAGGCCTCTGAGGGGCTTTTGTTTGCAGATGCCACCCGCGCATTGGCATGTTTTTCAATGAGATCTCTTTGCACAAGGACGCTGGGCGGAGTTCCGTGCTAGCCCGCTAACCTTCAAAACAGCTTTGGCGATCCCACATCAGACATGACAGCTATAATTTAATCATATAAACCCATCGACCCATAGAGAAATTAACTTGCTCGCAAATGGCCGCAGGAAAACAGCCTAATGACATCACAAGGGGCTTCACTGTTAAGGTTACCTCGTCTTGGTACGCTAGAAATCTAAAATTAATCTACGTTTGGGATTTTATGAGCAGTGGTCTAATATACATCACTCCATCACCGAGATTAGGGATTTATATCCCGGCTAAACCAGACTTGCTTGAAGCACAGGTTTCTTTTTTCTGTGACAACAGAGCGGCAGTGGCTTGTAAACGAGGACTCGTCCCTCCTTTTCTTTAAAAAGCAAAAGCAAAAATCAAGGTTGCACTGAGATGCTTACAATGGAAGTCAATGGGGGCAATTTTTGAATGGTTTAAAGGCAGAAATGCGATGCTTATAATTTTATAAAAGCACTTACATTAATTCTTCTTTCCAATAAACTTTAAAACAATGATTCTCAACTGGTCAGTCAAAAAAAAAACAAGTCGAACGGCAAAGTTTAAAATGAGCATTTGCAGTTCCCATCTTTTTGAAACGTCTTGTTTTGTAAACTGTGTGTTTGTGATGTCACAAGCTCACTTGTATTTACACACCCAAGTACATGTGTCATCACACCCCTGGCCCCGCCCACTGGCGTTCAGTTTGTATCGTGAACAGAGAGGGAGAAAGACAGGCCTAGTGTGAACAAATATTTCTGAACACCAAAGGGGACCCATATGGACTATTTTGAAGCTTTTTGTGCATATACAGTAACGTGCATTACACGGACACCTTTGACCACATAAGCGGTGAGGTGTTAAGCGGTGCGGTGTTAAGCGGTGCGGTGTTAAGCTGTGCGGTGTTAAGTGGTGAGGTGTTAAGCAGCAAGGTGTTAAGCGGCACAATGTTAAGCGCTGAGGTGTTAAGCAGAATGGTGTTAAGCGGAATGGTGTTAAGCAGCAAGGTGTTAAGCGGCGCAATGTTAAGCGCTGAGGTGTTAAGCGGAATGGTGTTAAGTGGCTCGGTGTTAAGCGTTGCGGTGCTAAGTGGTGAGGTGTTAAGCAGCAAGGTTTTAAGCGACACAATGTTAAGCGCTGAGGTGTTAAGCGCAGAGGTGTTAAGTGGTGAGGTGTTAAGCGGTGAGGTGTTAAGCGGTGTGGTGTTAAGCGGAATGGTGTTAAGCGCTGGGGTGTTAAGCGGTGTGGTGTTAAGCGGTGTGGTGTTAAGCGCTGAGGTGTTAAGCGGTGAGGTGTTAAGCGCTGAGGTGTTAAGCGCTGAGGTGTTAAGCGGTGAGGTGTTAAGCGGTGTGGTGTTAAGCGGTGTGGTGTTAAGCGGAATGGTGTTAAGCGCTGAGGTGTTAAGCGGTGTGGTGTTAAGTGCTGAGGTTTTAAGCGAATGGTGTTAAGCTGCAAGGTGTTAAGCGCGCAATGTTAAGCGCAAAGGTGTTAAGCGCCGAGGTGTTAAGCGGCGCAATATTAAGCGCTGAGGTGTTAAGCGCCGAGGTGTTAAGCAGTGCGGTGTCAAGCGGAATGGTGTTAATCGGTGCGGTGTTAAGCAGCGAGGTTTTGAGTGGCTCGGTGTTAAGCGGTGAGGTGTTAAGTGGTGAGGCGTTAAGTGGTGAGGCGTTAAGCGGTGAGGCGTTAAGCGGTGTAGTGTTAAGCGGTGCGGTGTTAAGTGGCTCGGTGTTAAGCGGTGAGGTGTTAAGTGGCTCGGTGTTAAGCGGTGAGGTGTTAAGTGGTGAGGCGTTAAGCGGTGTGGTGTTAAGCGGTGAGGCGTTAAGCGGTGTAGTGTTAAGCGGTGCGGTGTTAAGTGGCTCGGTGTTAAGCGGTGAGGTGTTAAGTAGCTCGGTGTTAAGCGGTGAGGTGTTAAGCGGTGCGGTGTTAAGCGGCAAGGTGTTAAGCGGCAAGGTGTTAAGCAGCGCAATGTTAAGTGCTGAGGTGTTAAGTGGTGACGTGTTAAGCAGCAAGGTGTTAAGCAGCAAGGTGTTAAGCAGCGCAATGTTAAGCGCTGAGGTGTTAAGCGCCGAGGTGTTAAGCGGTGTGGTGTTAAGCACTGAGGTGTTAAGTGGTGAGGTGTTAAGCAGCAAGGTGTTAAGCAGCGCAATGTTAAGCGCTGAGGTGTTAAGCGCCGAGGTGTTAAGCGGTGTGGTGTTAAGCACTGAGGTGTTAAGTGGTGAGGTGTTAAGTGGTGAGGTGTTAAGCGGCAAGGTGTTAAGCAACGCAATGTTAAGAGCTGAGGTGTTAAGCGCCGAGGTGTTAAGCGCCGAGGTGTTAAGCAGTGTGGTGTTAAGTGCTGAGGTGTTAAGTGGTGAGGTGTTAAGCGGCAAGGTGTTAAGCAACGTAATGTTAAGAGCTGAGGTGTTAAGCGCCGAGGTGTTAAGTGGTGCAGTGTTAAGCGCTGAGGTGTTAAGTGGTGTGGTGTTAAGCGCTGAGGTTTTAAGCGCTGAGGTGTTAAGTGGTCTGGTGTTAAGCGGTGCGGTGTTAAGCGGCTCGGTGTTAAGCGGTGAGGTGTTAAGTGGTGAGGCGTTAAGCGGTGAGGCGTTAAGTGGTGTGGTGTTAAGCGGTGAGGCGTTAAGCGGTGTAGTGTTAAGCGGTGCGGTGTTAAGTGGCTCGGTGTTAAGCGGTGAGGTGTTAAGCGGTGCGGTGTTAAGCGGCAAGGTGTTAAGCGGCAAGGTGTTAAGCAGCGCAATGTTAAGTGCTGAGGTGTTAAGTGCTGAGGTGTTAAGCAGCAAGGTGTTAAGCAGCGCAATGTTAAGCGCTGAGGTGTTAAGCGCCGAGGTGTTAAGCGGTGTGGTGTTAAGCGCTGAGGTGTTAAGTGGTGAGGTGTTAAGCAGCAAGGTGTTAAGCAGCGCAATGTTAAGCGCTGAGGTGTTAAGCGCCGAGGTGTTAAGCGGTGTGGTGTTAAGCGCTGAGGTGTTAAGTGGTGAGGTGTTAAGCAGCAAGGTGTTAAGCTGCGCAATGTTAAGTGCTGAGGTGTTAAGCGCCGAGGTGTTAAGCGGTGTGGTGTTAAGCGCTGAGGTGTTAAGTGGTGAGGTGTTAAGCGGCAAGGTGTTAAGCAACGCAATGTTAAGAGCTGAGGTGTTAAGCGCCGAGGTGTTAAGTGGTGCAGTGTTAAGCGCTGAGGTGTTAAGTGGTGTGGTGTTAAGCGCCGAGGTGTTAAGCGGTGTGGTGTTAAGCGCTGAGGTGTTAAGCGGTGCAGTGTTAAGCGCTGAGGTGTTAAGTGGTGCGGTGTTAAGCGCTGAGGTTTTAAGCGCTGAGGTGTTAAGCGGTGTGGTGTTAAGCGCTGAGGTGTTAAGTGGTGAGGTGTTAAGCGCCGAGGTGTTAAGCGGTGTGGTGTTAAGCGCTGAGGTGTTAAGTGGTGAGGTGTTAAGCGCCGAGGTGTTAAGCGGTGTGGTGTTAAGCGCTGAGGTGTTAAGCGCCGAGGTGTTAAGCGGTGAGGTGTTAAGTGCTGAGGTGTTAAGTGGTGAGGTGTTAAGCGGCAAGGTGTTAAGCAACGCAATGTTAAGAGCTGAGGTGTTAAGCGCCGAGGTGTTAAGTGGTGCAGTGTTAAGTGCTGAGGTGTTAAGTGGTGTGGTGTTAAGCGCTGAGGTTTTAAGCGCTGAGGTGTTAAGTGGTGTGGTGTTAAGCGATGAGGTGTTAAGCGGTGCGGTGTTAAGCGGCTCGGTGTTAAGCGGTGAGGCGTTAAGCGGTGTGGTGTTAAGCGGTGCGGTGTTATGTGGCTCAGTGTTAAGTGATGAGGTGTTAAGCGGTGAGGCGTTAAGCGGTGCGGTGTTAAGCGGTGAGGTGTTAAGCGGTGAGGCGTTAAGCGGTGCGGCGTTAAGCGGTGCGGTGTTAAGTGGTGCAGTGTTAAGCGCTGAGGTGTTAAGCGGAATGGTGTTAAGCGGTGCAATGTTAAGCACTGAGGTGTTAAGCGGCGTCGTGTTAAGTGGTGCGGTGTTAAGCGGTGTTAAGCGGTGAGGTGTTGAGCGGTGCAGTGTTAAGCGGTGAGGTGTTGAGCAGTGCGGTGTTAAGCGGCGTGGTGTTAAGTGGTGAGGATTGTATAATAATAATGTTAAATATTAGGGCAGCTGTGGTTCAGGTGGTAGAGCGGGTCGGCCACTAATCGCAGGGTTGGCGCACATGACTCCACATGCCGAAGTGTCCTTAGGTAAGACACTGAACCCCAAGTTGCTCCCAATGGCAGACTAGCACCTTACATGCAGCTCTGCCGCCATTGCTGTATGAATGTGTGAATGAGTCACAGTGTAAAGCGCTTTGAATACTGTTAAGGTTAAAAAGGTGCTATATAAGTGCAGACCATTTACCAATATTTGTTTAAGAAAGCAGCCTTCTGAGTACTTTTGCATAGTCATATAGGAGTGCAAAATCTGTGAACTATCCACATAGAAAAGGTCAAAATCGGTATCGGTCTTAAAAATCCCACATCGGTCGGGCTCTATTGATATCAACACAGATCTGTCTTCAGCGATGTAATAACAACATTTTTTGTTGAAAATAGAAATGCTGTTGCTCTCAATATCAGACAAGCAAAAGGCACATTGAGGAATTCTACGATCCATGACGTGACATCCCGGATCATTTAAGCCGTGTGCAAGTGTCGCTGCATATTAATACGAGCCTCAGTTCAGAGCAGACACAGAAACACCTTCACAGAAGATCATTTAATCTTCTCTCTGCTTCCTCCACCGCTGGGACCGTTGAGGCAAAATACAGCGACTCTTTCAAATGACACAGCGAACGCTGCTTCAATCAAAGAGAAAAACAAATAATAAAACCCCAGTTTATCTCCAAACGCTGTGAATTGATTATCCGTTCATGATCAAAAACAAAGAGAACAAAGAACTCTGGCTTCATTCTTGCAATGCAAAACCACAACTGACAATTTATTCATATTCTCTGGGGACTTCTTGCCATTGTAGATCTGGAGTAAGAGTCCGGGCCACCGGTACAATTCCCAGAACACATACTGATACATTTGTATTTATGTATTGTATCAGGGACAATACACATTCATTAATGTAAAGGTGCCCGATTTAGCCAAGATGGCTCATTTTTATCTGCTGTTCTGGGCAGGTTGAGGAAACAAAACATCTATACAAACTATACATAATCATGAGGATAGACGCTGACTATCACACCTGGAGTCATGAGTTTGAATCCAGGGTGTGCTGAGTGACTCCAGTCAGGTCTCCTAAGCAACCAGATTGGCCCGGTTGCTATTGAGGGTAGAGTCACATGAGGTAACCTCCTCGTGGTCGCTATAATGTGGTTCTCGCTCTCAGTGGGGCCTGTGGTGAGTGACTCCAGTCAGGTCTCCTTAGCAACCAAATTGGCCCGGTTGCTAGGGAGGGTAGAGTCACATAGGGTAACCATATTGGCCCAGTTGCTAGGGAGGGTAGAGTCGCATGGGGTAACCAAATTGGCCCGGTTGCTAGGGAGGGTAGAGTCACATGGGGTAACCAAATTGGCCCGGTTGCTAGGGAGGGTAGAGTCACATGGGGTAACCAAATTGGCCCGGTTGCTAGGGAGGGTAGAGTCACATGGGGTAACCAAATTGGCCCGGTTGCTAGGGAGGGTAGAGTCACATGGGGTAACCAGATTGGCCCGGTTGCTAGGGAGGGTAGAGTCACATGGGGTAACCAGATTGGCCCAGTTGCTAGGGAGGGTAGAGTCACATGGGGTAACCAGATTGGCCCGGTTGCTAGGGAGGGTAGAGTCACATGGGGTAACCAGATTGGCCCGGTTGCTATTGAGGGTAGAGTCACATGGGGTAACCTCCTCGTGGTCGCTATAATGTGGTTCTCGCTCTTGGTGGGGCGTGTGGTGAGTTGTGCGTGGATGCTGCGACAATTAGCGTGAAGAAGCCTCCACACGTGCTACGTCACCATGGCAACGTGCTTAACGAGTGATAAGGTACGTGGTTTGACGGCCAATTGGGAGGAAAAAAAAATACTAAATTTGAATTTTTAAATTGTGAGGAATGAATCAAACATATGGAGCACTAAACGCCGTGTTGACAATTGTGGTTTAACAGCAACCGGATTTGACATTTTCCAGAAAAAAAACAAAACAAAACAAAAACATGGTAAAACAAACGTTTACTGTGAATGGACAATAAATAGATCAAATCATCTGCCAGATGTAAACGTTTGACTCCTTTGTGAATTGAATAATGTAAATAAATGCACAGCTCATTATTTCAACCCAAATTAAAAAGAACAAATATGACATTTTATTTTGTTGTCTGTCATTCTTATTCACGATAATGCGGGAAAAATATGTAAATTGTCCATTTGTAAAGTACGTTTTTCAGAATACTTCATGATAGTATTTGTTGTACTGAATTGAACTGAATCTATAATAAAAATAATAATGACACATTTCGAATTAATTGCATATTAGTTGCACGCAGCAGCAGTGTGCAGGAAAATCTTTATTTACTTCCTAAAAACTGTCTGATAATCTTTCACATGTGTGCGGTTTATTCTTCTTCATTTTTGAACTTTAGGGTGAAATATTGGACATGTCCTTAACAGGTTATTTCAGCTTCCTGTCTACATCCTCTTCTGATAGGAGAACTAAACCTTCTGATATATACAGCCAACAGAACAAAACCACTTTACATTCAGAATCATTTATTCATTCATTGTATCTGCTGGAAAAGCTGTTTACGAGTATCTGTCACACTGTCACACTGTCACACTGCTGAAAAATGTGTCAAGTTAGTAGCGTCACTATTATAATGCAGATGCTCTCAAACTCTGTTGAACGCCCCTTACAGGAGCACTCAGTCATTTATTTCCTCAGTCATAGCCGTAATCTTATAAAAGATGATTTATTCTACATGGAGAGGCTATTTAATTTGAATGGTGCTGCTTAAAGACAATATAAACAAACAAACAAACAAATGCTGCAGAATTCAGTGTTTGATCATCGCAAATAAATCAGCTTCACCACTGTGGGAAAATGATGCTGGATGCTCCCAAAATAGAAACGAGTGCAATGAAAGCATCTACTATAAAAGTTTAAACTATAAAGCACTTTGATGTCCTTCTTGAAGGTTCGGCTTGTCACCACTGAACCGGTGCTCCACCTTGAGATATGATTGTCTGTCATAACACACGGTGACGAGTGGATTCCCTGTGTGTGATTCACAGAGCAATAACAACATACTTCTATCAGCTGAGCTGATGTGTGTGTGTGTGTGTGTGTGTGTGTGTGTGTGTGTGTGTGTGTGTGTGTGTGTGTGTGTGTGAGAGAGAGAGAAAGAGTGTAATTGTGTGTGTGTGAGAGTGTAATTGTGTGTGTGTGTGTGTGTGTGTGTGTGTGTGTGTGTGTGTGTGTGTGTGTGTGTGTGTGTGTGTGTGTGTGTGCTCTGAGGCGTCTCTGAATGAGGGCGGAGCTAGCTGCACACCTCAGCAGAATTGCGAAGCATTGGCAAAAACGGGCACACCCCACAGTGCCTGAAGCGCCAGCTAGCTGCTCATCCTTAAACATCATCCTCATCATCCAACGGCACTCCGCACGGAGCAAATGCAACACCACAGAAAAGAACAAATGTGTGTGTGTTAACAGGGTCACTTTTCCATTCCATAAGGTGATTTAAAAAGGATTTAAACTATCTGACAAATAATGGGTTGATAAACTGTATTGTGCCATTGCAAAGTAAATAAATACATCTGAATAACGTTTATATATATTTAATGTTGATACAATATCAATGCATTAGGGTGGTCAGTACATGGACAAACAGGGATATCCAAGATGTTCAAAATAAGAATCTAGTTTAAAATCAAACAAGTCTCATAGAATGAATGTTACTATGACAACATGTTCTATATTTTGCAACAGTTTCCTCATCTGGAAACAGGGGCAGACTGGCCATCGGCAGAACCGAGCGGGCCGGTGGGTCGAAGTCGGCACCCAATATAATTAAATAATCACTAAAACTATTCCATTCGTTTGTGCTGATTTGGAGATATTAAGCATACTTTTTTGGGATGTGTGACGTCACTCTCCACTCCATCTTGCTCAAATCGATCCAAACCGGTGCTGGCTGTTTGTGCTCGGGTTGTGCCAATGTTTAGACTTTATCTATTTCCATTCCTTAGAAATAACGAATATGATTCAGATCTGTGACGTCATTCTCCACCCCATGTCGTCCGAATCACTCCAAACCGGCGTCATTCATTTGTGCTATTTAAAGAAACAATTGAACTACTTCCCTTATATGGAAATAACAGAGGAATCTGAGACGTCAGTCATGAATGTACCTCATCTCATCCAATGCAAACATTTTCTGACTCGTTCGTTTGTGCTCGCTCGGTGCAGGTTTCTTACCGTTGCTGTCATTGTTTATTTATTTATTTTTAATATCGACAGTTTGATCATTGCAGTAACTTCAAGCTTCAAAGTTAGTGGTGGTGGCATAGTGGGCTAAAGCACATAACTGGTAATCAGAAGGTTGCTGGTTTGATCCCCACAGTCACCACCATTGTGTCCTTGAGTAAGACACTTAACTCCAGGTTGCTCCGGGGGGATTGTCCCTGTAATAAGTGCACTGTAAGTCACTTTAGATAAAAGCATCTGCCAAATGCATAAATGTAAATAAATGTAAATGTAAATCCTAATCGTACATACCCTGTATTTGTGAGTGCGGTAAAGTTAGTTTCAGATTTGACATTCGTTTGACATTCGTGACAATACCCATTAAACTCTCCGTGTTCAAGCCAAACCAACCTGGATGAGTTGGAATGCATGAGTAGGTTTTCTGTGCCGTGCACAAAACTGAAATAAAAATTAGAAAATGAGTGCATTGGATGAGATGAGGTACATGCATGACTGATGTCACAGATCCGGAGATCATTTTGTTATTTCTGTGTAAGGGAAGTAGTTAGATTGATTCTTTCAACAGCACAAACCGGCACAAGCGAATGGAATAGTTTTGGGGATTATTTAATTATATGGGGTGCCAACTTCACGGAGGTGCTACAATAAGCTAAAATGAGCCGTCGCATTGTGCAGAACGGTCCACAAAACGGCGCCGTGATATGGACCACAAAACGGCCAGTTTTGGCCAGTTGCTATGTAAAATCCCGGGCCGATTTCTCTTCCCAGTCCAGCCCTGATGGAAACACTTTCACTCTAATACTAATGTTTAACACACTTATAAAACATCAACAGCTACTAGCATGCGTGGTGGTTCACTGATAGAGCGTTGGACTTTAGACTCGTGAGTCGGCGGTTTGAGCTCAGCCAAACACGCAAACTGAAACGTGAGACCAAAGTTGCTTCAGAAAATGCACTTTACATGTCGCATTTGCTTTTAGGATAATATCAGTTAGGTTTAGGTTAAAGTTAAGGAGGTACGTTTTACTCATTCAAACCTCGTCTGATTACGACACCATGTCACTCGCTTTTGGCGCCCCCCGCTGGACATCTCACTGGGAAACTGCAATGAAGCACGTAATCTTGTTCTGCAAACACGTTGCCACCCTCACATAATTTTCATGCGATCAGGCTGTTTAAAACACATGGCAAGTTTGTAGCAATGTCATATTTGTGTCCCTGTTGTTTACATACACTTTTGAAAAACATTTAATCACAAAAAAATTAAAATCAAGACGCTTTAACGGGGGTGCTGCAATTCCGAACAAAAATATGCCTTTTCATAGACTTTTTTTTTTTTTTAAACCTCACAAACAATCATTAAGATCTAAATAAGTTTACTGTTTTTTTGTTTGTTTATTTGTTTTTCAGATAATGCAGAATGGCTTCTTGGTTGTTGGCTCCACCCCCTGACTTTGATTTGTTTGCGAAATGTTTCTTTTTTAAATATATTTTAAAGAAATTATAATCAAATATTGTTTCAAAATACAAATGGCAACATTACATTTTTTATATATAAGAATTTCAGCGTTTAATGAGACTTATATTTAGTTTTACTCCAGCCAGTAGCACTGCTTCGAAATTATTGACTTTATTATTGACCCAACTGCATTATGCAAAATGCAAAATATACTTCCAAAGAAAAATGGCAAATGGTGTTTCCTTCAAGTATATGCATTTTGCTTAAAGGATGTTCAAATGACAATAAATACAGTTATTTAAGGAAATGGCACATAATGACTGGAAGGCTCAACACCAGTGCAAATAAGAGAGTAGACAGTAAATCAATGAGTGGAAGGCAATAATTTGCATGATTTATTCATGTTCCAGTGCATGCACGGATATGTGTCCCTCTGTGTCCAGACAGGAGAGCGATACGTTATTTAACCTTCACAAGACAATTTGAGACACATAAGATGTCAACTCTATAACAACACAGTCCACTCAATTTGAAATGTGAAAAATGAGAAGTGTACCCTCACCACTGCGCAATCGTGTGTTCCAGCCGCACACCACCTGTGTCTCCGAGAACGCCTGTGGCTCCATCTCTTTTCGTTACTTCACGGGAAAGGTGACGTTCCAGCGACCCGCTAATAAAGAGAGCGCGTGCGGGGGGAGATTCTCTCCTGAGGCTCTCGGAGCTATTTCAGGCAAAGAGTAATCACTCTTAATTCTGATCAAAGCAACCCCCCTCGGACTAGCACAAACACTACTGTACCCACGCATCCAATGCACCTTCTGCAGAGAATGCAACCTTTTCTGATCCGTGCTGGCCGTTCATTATTAATATCACTCATATTAAAAGAGCGGTCGAGTGAGTCTAAAGAATTAGAATCAGACCACAGACCATAATGTTCTGCGTTAATAAATGCACAGTCTGAAGTACATTTGCGTCACATCAGCATCAGAGGCCAGTGCATTCTGTCGTGAGATAGTTGTAAATGTACAGTCTTTGCGTGATGAAAGTTTAGTTGTACCTTAGTGCATCCAGGGGCGTTGGACCTGAGTAACAGGGGCCCTCACTGTAGGGGGGCCCATAGAAAGGCAAAGGTGAAACGTTTTACTCTCTGTGACCATGTGCCACACAGACCACTATCTCTTTTGCACACCATCTATGTTTACATTTGTGATGCCCACTTGCTTACACCCACAAACTTTCTCGGGAGTGAATAAAGTCGCAGATCGCCTGCGTACCCTACGTAAATGCCAATTAGCAAGTTATGATTTGCTAAAACTACCTGAGAGCAGAAAAGCCTCAGGATAGATTGAACAAACTGGCACCGTTCTCATTTCAGAGATCTTATGGTGAGTTTGCCAACGCAAGAATGTGTAAATTATAAATGTATAATACATCGTTTTGTTTGTATGCAGTTTTTTTTTTTCATATTTATTGCTTGATTCAAATACTGTTTGTGTTTGAAAATAAACTAAATTGCGAATGACTTATAAATAACATAGCACGGTTAAATGTCCATCTAAAACCATATAACCTCCACTACAAACTTTCATTATTTAGGGGCCCTAAAATAGTTCTGTTCCTGGGGCCCAACATTGGTGCTATGGCCCTGAATGCCCCCATCCTTCTACATGTAGATGCATGCTGACAAGCTAAATAACTCATGAAATTGACATATCTGAGACATGGTTTGATACTAAAAAGGTACTAATCTGCCATGTGGCTACTTTGGAGGTAAACCCACAATGTGTGCACTTCAAATCCTCAGGTCATATTATCTCTGTTTGTGCTCAATTAAAGCAGTAAGTTCTTTCAGACATAATGGATAGAGAGTTTCACATGTAGCAGTAAACATGCTGCCACTAGCTGTGCTATTCGATGCATGCAAGTTTAAAAGAAACCAAAAGTATTGTGCACAACACCATCGTACAAAATTGGCCCACCTGAGGCTGGATGGGATATTTCACTGAGCACAACACTACCAATAAACTCAACAGCATCACTTCAAATTGGAAGGAATTTGCAGATTTTATATTTTAAGATATGAAGAGTATATACCCTTATAACTTGGGCCAGTAGGTAACCACCTAGCATTACAACACCCTAGAAACCACCTAGCAACCAGCCAAAAAACTGTAGCAACCACAACATTTAGCAACCACCTAGAACACCCCACCAAACATCCAGCAACAACATAACTGCCACATTAAAAGAGTCTAACAACCACCCAACACACCCCAGAAAGCATCTAGCAACATTCTAAAACTCCCTAGTAACCCACTCATAACACCCTAGCAACCACTCAGAACACCCCAAAAAACATCAAGCAACAGCCTAACAAAATTACAATGACCTAGCAACCCATTTAGGGTACCATATCAACCACCCATGTCACCCAGCAAACGTCTAGCAGCAGCCAAACAACTACATTACAATGCCTTAGCAACCCACTCAGAAATCCCTAGCAACCACACAGCAATGCCCTAGCAACCACCCAAAACACCTAACCACCAATATAGCAACCACTCAGACCATCCCACCAAACATCCAGCAACAACCTAACAGCCACATTAAAAGAGTCTAAAACCACCCCACACACCCCAGAAAGCATCTAGCAACATCCTAACAACACCCTAGTAACCCACTCATAATAACCTAGCAACCACTCAGAAAACCCCAGAAAACATCTAGCAACAGCCTAACAACATTATAAAGCAACCCATTTAGAGCACCCTAGCAACCACCCATGCCACCCAGCAAACGTCTAGCAACAGCCAAACAACTACATTGCAATGTCCTAGCAACCCACTCAGAACACCCAAGCAACCACTCAGAACACCACAGCAAACATCTAGCAACAAACTAACAACAACATCATAATGCCCTAGCAACCCATTTAGAGCACGCTAACAACCACCCATGCCACTGAGCAAACATCTAGCAACAGCCAAACAACTAAATTACAATGCCCTAACAACCCAGGCAGAACTTCCTAGCAACCACAAAGAAATTATCTAGGAACCGCACAAAACACCTTAGCAACCACATAGCAACCACACAGTCCACCATAGCAAATGTCTAGCAACTGCCTAACAACATTACAATGCCCTAGCAACCCATTTAGAGCACCCTAGCAACAACCCATGACAGAAAGCAAACATCTAGCAACAGCCAAACAACTACATTACAATGCCCTAGCAACCACTCAGAACACCCCAGCAAACATCAAGCAACAATCTAACAACACAATTCCAATGGCCTACCAACCCATTTAGAACACCTTAAAAACCACCATGCCACCTAGTAAACGTCTAGCAACAGCCAAACAACTACATTGCAATGTCCTAGCAACCCATTTAGAACACCTTAAAAACCACCGTGCCACCTAGTAAACGTCTAGCAACAGCCAAACAACTACATTGCAATGTCCTAGCAACCCATTTAGAGCACCCTAGCAACCACTCAGAACACCAGAGCAAACATCAAGCAACAAACTAACAACAACATCATCATAATGCAAACCAGCAAACATCTAGCTGCAAACTCACAACACAATTGCACTGCCCTAGCAACCCATTTAGACCACATTTGCAACCACCCATGACACCCAGCAAACATCTAGCAACAGCCAAACAACTACATTACAATGCCCTAACAAACCCACTCAGAACTACCTAGCAACCACAAAGCAATGCCCTAGTAACATCCCAAAATACCTAAGCAACCACATAGGAACCCCTCGGAACAACCTAGCAAACATCTAGGCAAATGACTAGCAACAGACTAACAACATCACAAAGCTCTAACAACCCATTTAGAGCACCCTAGTAACCACACATGACACCAACCAAACATCTAGCAACAGCCAAACAACTACATTACAATGCCCTAGCAACCCACTGAGAACACCCTCGCAACCACCCAAACACATATGCAACCACATACGATCCAACCATGACACCCAGCAAACATCTAGCAACAGACTAACTGAACTCTGTCTGTTGGACAAGCATAAAGTGACAATCATATTTAACTGTAGCGTGCCCATTTAGCAGCTAATGTTTGTCTTGTGTAACACTGTATTCTAGATAGGAAACACTGAAAGCTGAAGCTGACAGTTGAAGCCAGTGAGTTTTGTGTTCAGTGAGAACATCATTCATGCATGTACGGGACCAAATGCAGTTGGAAAAGCAACAAAACCTGAACTCGGCAGTGTTTCCCCCTGTGAAACGTCAATACGGGGACTCTAGCGGGTACAACGCAGGCGAGATGACATCCACAGACGTACAGCTCTTTGAAAGAGCACCGCTGGGAGAACACTCGCCCAGAGACAGCAGGAGAGATTTCACCAGACTCCTCGCATGTCAGCGACCTCAGCTCCGTCCACCGCCTGTGAACAGGAGGAAGTTTCGTCTGAGGGAAAACTGTCGCACGCGCTCTCATCTCGTGCTGACAGGCATGAATTCACTGCTGCAACCACTTTATTCCCAGACAAGCTGAACATCTAGAAGGTATACTGACTCTCCCTCATGCACTGTCTCTCGCGTTCTCTACAACCGTCAATCTCGCATACTCTCTGAAAGGAATAACCTAAGATAAACACAAGTCTAGCATAAAGTCCACATATCCACAGAAAATGATCTCAGCTTATTTTCTAAGCAATTATTATGGTTCGAGTGAAAGTCTATGGGGCAGGGAGAGTAAGAGACACCGTACTAAAATACACCGACAATGTTGTTTGCGATCATTCAGCAGCAGAGCAACAATGCTATAGAGTCAGCAACATGTATACAGCACGACCAGTGTAGCCCAATTCCACAACAAATGACTCTTAAGAAAAGGTTTTTAAATCTACTGCATGAAACATACAGCGGGACCAATGCATTCCAATTCCAGAACCAATTTCTCTTATAAGTAGATTCTTTTGAATCTACAACACAAAACATACAGTACAACCAGTGCAGTCTGCTTCCCAAATTAGTGACTCTTCTCAGCCGGTTCTTTTGAATCTACAACGTGACCGGTGTAATTCTATTCTCGAACAAATGACTCTTCTCAGCCGGTTCTTTTGAATCTACAACGTGAACGGTGTAATTCTATTCTCGAACAAATGACTCTTCTCAGCCGGTTCTTTTGAATCTACAACGTGACCGGTGTAATTCTATTCTCGAACAAATGACTCTTCTCAGCCGGTTCTTTTGAATCTACAACGCGACCGGTGTAATTCTATTCTCGAACAAATTACTCAAAATACAGCGCGACCGGCAGTTGAATCATTGGATATCCAGAACTGTGCAAAGGTTTTATGCATTTGTGGAAAATGTTGCCTAGTGTGGATGTCTTAAAAAATAATGACATAAATAATTTTCATTTATCCAGTAAGTCCAGTAAACATAGAAAAGCTAAATCAATATTTGGTGTGACCACCTTTGCCTTTAAAACAGCCCCAATTCTCCTACATACACCTGACACAGTTTGTGTTGGTTGTTGGCAGATCGGATGTTCAAAGCTTCCTGGAGAATTACTAACATGCAAAATAAATAAACACTTTCATTCTCAATCACCTTTTTGCTAGGAGACATCTCTAATGACAGTCAATCCCCTGCTAAGCTAACGGGAGCGCTGCAGTTCCGAATATTCGGGAATGTAATGCATTTATGGCCGACATATCAAGTAGGAATATCCCACATCCAACTTGAATGGAACGCAGCAGAACCGTGTACCCTGACGAAGGCCAACACTGTAAATGCACGACCCGCCACTGCTATCGACACACTAAAGCTGAAGATATAAATAACCTTCTTAATACAAATACTTCTGTGAAACATCTTATGTGCCTAAAACTTTCGCACTGTACTTTAACTGTGCACAGATCAGGTAAAATAAGCACAATAAGATGCTTCCCTCTAAAATAAATAATCCTCTTTAAGTTTGGAGCATCCGTGCAGCGCTCTGAACGAGACTGACTTCTGTCAATCGTTCTCTCCGTCTGTCTCTCTGAAGAACATCATACTGAATTCACTTCATGCAGACAGACAGCTCACAGGCTTTCATCTTACTGCAACAAACCGCTCGCAAAACATGCAAATGTGTGTGGTGACAGTGAAACACACACAGGGTAACAACACATCACCGACAGACTCATGTCAAACCATAAATAGACATCTTAACGTGTGCATCAGCAGATTACCAGGAATATTTACATGCTATAAAACATGTTACACATAGAGAAACCATTAGTTTACTGTTCGATCGGAAATAGAAGTCAGGAAGAATTACGTGTACGGCTGCAACTAATGATTATTTTTATAATCAGCTAATCTAACGATTATTAGAACGATTATTCGACTATTCGGCGATTATTGCAGCGATTAATCGTCCGCTCTTAACCGATTATTCAGCTTGTGTCCCGACTTAAAAGGTTGTATTAAACGTGCTTACTAACAATAAAGAGGACAAAATCATCTTTTAATAATACCTCGAAATCTCACTGAATTAAAGGCGGAAAAATATTTAGGATTTTTATTAAATTAATAAAAAATATACTCATATTCAACATAAATGCTCTAAAGGCACGTCTAAATATCTTATATGCTGCTTCTCAGGTGAACGCATCTTTTTAAGGATTTTTCGATATTATAACATAATTAAATATTAAAATTAATTAAATATGATATTCAACACTCTCAGTTTTTTAACTTCTAATCATTAACAGTTTTGTCTTCTGCAGTATCGCTGCTAAAGTAAATGTACTTGAGGAGTTTTAGATATTTATATTGGAAAACAAACCAAAAAAGACCAATTAAACAAATTTTTGTTTGCGTTGTATAACGGGCGAAGACTGTCACCTTTCTGTTCCATTTCCGTCCATCTTTAACTCACAAAAAAACAAACTCGTTCTTCTTTATAGAGCTGCTGATTTTCTTCAGCACAAGATCCACACGTGACACTCATATTATAATTCATGATGTCACGAGCAATCACGTTATAGTCTAGCTGCAGCGAGCGTGCGCCGGTGATGAGCGTCTCCGACAGTGTGTTTGAAACTCTCCCGCGACTCATATAAGCAACTCTGACCGAACAGACATATGCCAGTTTCGGAGTTTGTGCCTCATAATTAGCCTGATATGGGACCGGGTGTGTAGGATCACGACCCGACCCGGCCCCGCCCTCCGCCCTGCCACATTCCTCCCTCGTTCTCTCAGGCTGGGGGAGGGCGTGCCCGTCGTGGAGTCCTCGACACTGCCGTCCACCCAGGGGAGCGCCGCTGCCATCCACCGGGGGAGGGAGGGAGTAGACCGACTGCCCGGATGCGGTGAACGGCCGCCGTCCGCGAAGCGAGTGGGGACTGGACTCCCCGACCGCCTGGAGCGATGGAGCCGCTGCCAGGGGCGGAGGAGAGCCCTGCCACATATGCTTATAATGGGTTAAATGTAGATAACTTCACCAAACAATTGGGGCAAATTACCTTCAAAGAAGGCGAGTCGTTTGCATCCCTGCATCTGTATATGAAAGTAAAGACAATCAGGATATGTGCATATATGCAGGTTCAGTGACGCTTCACGTTATCACTTTAACAAGCACGACTGACCATGAACGGATCAGACGCAAAAGCGATCTTTTCATCATCGATTGATCTTTCGTTGAAAAAGGTTGTGCATAAGAGCGGACACTTCTGTAACAGCTGTGATGTATATTTTCTAGTTTTGACTCCACCCAGCAGCTACGCAATTTACATTTACATTTATGCATTTGGCAGACGCTTTTATCCAAAGGGACTTACAGTGCACTTATTACAGGGACAATCCCCCCGGAGCAACCTGGAGTTAAGTGCCTTACTCAAGGACACAATGGGGATCAAACCAGTGACCTTCTGATTACCAGATTACCAGTCATGGTGCTTAGACCACTACACCACCACCACTCCATATGCAATTTGCATAAATACATTTGACGGGATAAGACCGATCTAAATGTGCTCACCTAAAATCTGCTGGTTCATGTTTTGGAGAGCAGTGTAACTGAGCTCAGAGCTCTGAGACTGGAACACGGATAAATTGAGGTGACCGCTGATGCACGCGCAGCTGAGTGTTGTTAAACTCACCGCTGAGTTACGCGCAGAATGTTTAGACTGGTTGGAGGGTCAGATAAAAGTGATTGGTGGGTTTCATTGAAGCACCCACTGACATACATTAAATAAAGACAAATTTAGCTCTTACCGGGAAACTCTAAGAAGAGGTGGCAGGTAAGAAAAACTGCCGGTACTGTATGGAGTAAATTAGGAAAGTGCTGGTACTGCGTAATGGTAAGTGCCCACCATATAATAATATATGGATATTACATAATATATAAGTCTCTTAAATTCCAAGTGAATTTTTACTCTCGTCCTATTTTTCTTATTGGGTAAACAAAAAAACACAATCAAGCCACGCTGACATCCATTAAGACACAAGACAACTATATTCCGAAGGCAGATTTTTACTGAAAGGTTTAAAAGTGTTCTTAGGATAAATTCAGGTCGGGGTACGTTGTCACATTTGTGTCAGAGCAGGTCACGTGTTGTAAATGTAAACAATATTTGTCAAACAACGCGTGCTACATTATTAATCATATTATAATTCCCGAAGTCACGAGCAATCACGTTATAGTCTAGCTGCAGCGAGCGTGCGCCGGTGATGAGCGTCTCCGCGCGGGACAGTGTGTTTGAAACTCTCCCGCGACTCATATAAGCAACTCTGACCGAACAGACAAATGCCAGTTTAGGAGTTTGTGCTTCCTTATTATTTGACCTTTAACCTGTTGATACACGCCCAATTTTTGAGCACAAAGCATGAAAATGACACACCTGAGTTTAAATGCTTGTATTTACGGGACCCTTTGGAGTTTGGACACAGTTGAGGTGTCGTTTAAAAGAACAAGTTTCAGAATTAATATTTGTTGTTATTTATTAAAGTTAGAGAAGCTGAAGTTTATAGTAATGGAAATATTTTGTGCTGAACATGTTTTTATAATCTAATAAAACAATAATAAAAGCATCAAGACACCCCAGAAACACAATGTTCTCAAAGTCACGAGTCTAAAGAAGTTTCGTTTCTAATCTGAAGATGATTTAATAATAAATGAGTTCCTGCAGCTTTAATCTCTGGAAAATCTCTGGCGGCGTTCAGAGTAAAATTAAGCTCCGCCTCTCAAGACGACACTAAATCTGACAGCACTGCTCGACTATTCTGAATAAAACTACGCCACATTTTTATAAACAGACTTTGGAGACGGGCTGGTTTTGTTTATGAGACTCTAATATATCAGATCATAAACAGTTTTACAACATGAATGCTGCTCAGATTGCAGTTTGATGAAGAACGATGATGAAGGCGAGATCTCATGTAAACAATGGAGAATATATCAATATTTCTCACATTTATCACTTTTATGGACAAAACGTGCGATTGGATGTTTTTAATGAACGCTTGTCATGGACGATTGACCCGAGTGTGTTGAACTGGATTCATCTGATCGTGTTTTCATAATAAAAGTCCTTTTTGATATTACTCCCATATATAATGATTTAAAAAGGGCCCTTATAAACAACATCATGGGGCAAATATTGCCCCTTTAAAAGGCCAGCGTGTCATTTCACCGGTTTGTTTACGTTGAGATCTCGCAATCTCAATCGCACACTGTTCCTGTCACAGATGTGCATGTGACCGCACGACATGTCAGTCTGCCGACGAGGACACGTGCTCAAACACCCCTTTAGATTGCCTTCATGATTGCCTTACATGCTGATGACTGAAACGCAGTATATACAGAGTAAACCAGCGCTGCTGAGTGTTGCTGCATGACTCATGAGCAGGAAGAGGAGGCGTCTGAGTCGCGTGTTTTGTTGCGTTTGGACAACTGAAGACGTCAGTGTCAACACGTTTACCGTTGCCCTGCTCCTGTTGCGTCAATGCTCCTTAAACCTCACAGATAAAAAGCTGCGAGATAAAACAGCGATTCGTCCTTTCCGTTTGCGAGACGGAGGCGAGCGCTCTCAGGTCGCAATCACTTCACATTTGTTTCAACGATTGACTCTCTGGCACACGAGAGGAACGCAGACGGGGAAGTTGTGGATGTGAGGAGAGCTCGGCGGATGCTGTCACCATGACAACAGACACCACTTCACACAGGAGCAGCACTTGGAATGGATGTGTGGGCTGGAATGACACACAAGAAGATTAGCATGAGACCGCCAATGAGTCTGACAGCAAACGCTCTCTTGCTGTCTCGTGATGTGGGCGGGATGTTTAGCATCGATAGACTTAAGACACATGCTCATATTATCCTCTACAATACTTCAGTTCACGAGGTGAAGACAACATGTGGTTAATACAAGCAAACATATCATAACCACAGTTTCTGACAAAATAAAAGCACTGTGTGTGTGTGTGTGTGTGTGTGTGTGTGTGTGTGTGTGTGTGTGTGTGTGTGTGTGAGTGTGTGTGTGTGAGTCTCTCTCTCTCTCTCTCTTCCGTTGATTGGGGAATCTCAGCGCCAGCCGTGCACCCTCACGGCCTGGCCACGCCCCCCTCCTCGTCACAGATAGTTTAGTCAAAAATGACAATTGTGTCATCATTTACTCACCCTCATCTTGTTATTCAAATGACTTCTGTGGCACTCAAAAGGAGACGTTAGACAGAGTGTTCGTCTCAGTCACCACGAAAATGAGCCGCTCCATTTGCATGACCCTTACCGGACAGCTGTCCCTTTGCTAAGCTGCGCCCCCCCTTGCCCTCTCTGACAAGCCCTGCAGAACTCCCCATAGAAACGAACGTCTCATAACACACTCACTATAATGCTGTGAATACTTGATTTACTATGTTTTATCCATAACATTCTCTTCTTGAGATTTGACTGCGTGTATCCTCTCTGGGTACCTTGTATCTCTATTATAAGTGACCCAGCAACCTCATATTTAGAATTTTTGGGGTCATTTTGACAAAATGCTGCTTAAAAGCACTCACATTACTCCCGTTGGCTCTCATTAGAAAATAGCAAACATGTGTCAGAGAAACGGCAGCCGGCAACCGTTGCTATGACAGGATTGGTCAGAGATGCTTTTAAGGTGGGGCTTAGTGAAGGGTCAGTTCAGATGAAGTGTCATTTATGTGGGCAGTGTCGGCCCTAAAAGCAAAACGAGAGTTTCTTCATTCATGTTGTTGAGATGTTACAGACATTACATCATAAATTAGCATAATTAATTCAGATTGAATGTAACGTCCAGCATCATCCAATCACAGCCAAACATGTTCAAATAAAATGATACATTATAAATGTTGAATCTATGTACTGATGATCATCGTCCCATGTGTGTCAAACATGTTGAGTGATCCAAACATCATCTGCAGCCTGAAACTGAACTTTTGATCAGATATTAGGAGTGAATGCACTTAACTGCATAGAGACATATAGGATGCTCCCTTGCTCCCTATTTAGTGCATGACTTAACCTCCAGTGTGCTGTCTGTCTGCACTGGTCTCAGAACAGTTACAGGAGAGCTATAGGATGCTCCCTTGCTCCCTATTTAGTGCATGACTTAACCTCCAGTGTGCTGTCTGTCTGCACTGGTCTCAGAACAGTTACAGGAGAACTATAGGATGCTCCCTTGCTCCCTATTTAGTGCATGACTTAACCTCCAGTGTGCTGTCTGTCTGCACTGGTCTCAGAACAGTTACAGGAGAGCTATAGGATGCTCCCTTGCTCCCTATTTAGTGCATGACTTAACCTCCAGTGTGCTGTCTGTCTGCACTGGTCTCAGAATAGTTACAGGAGAACTATAGGATGCTCCCTTGCTCCCTATTTAGTGCATGACTTAACCTCCAGTGTGCTGTCTGTCTGCACTGGTCTCAGAACAGTTACAGGAGAGCTATAGGATGCTCCCTTGCTCCCTATTTAGTGCATGACTTAACCTCCAGTGTGCTGTCTGTCTGCACTGGTCTCAGAACAGTTATAGAGAGATATAGGATGCTCCCTTGATCCCTATTTAGTGCAGGACTTAACCTCCAGTGTGCTGTCTGTCTGCACTGGTCTCAGAACAGTTATAGGAGAGCTATAGGATGCTCCCTTGCTCCCTATTTAGTGAATGACTTAACCTCCAGTGTGCTGTCTGTCTGCACTGGTCTCAGAACAGTTATAGAGAGCTATATGATGCTCCCTTGCTCCCTATTTAGTGAATGACTTAACCTCCAGTGTGCTGTCTGTCTGCACTGATCTCAGAACAGTTTGAAATGCATCTTATGTTCATCATAACTCCATATAAAGCCTCTGAAAGACACATTTATCAGTTTTTGCATGAATACATTTAACCTCAATGAGATAATGCACAGAATATATAGGAATGCATTTATTAATGTTAATGAATAGAACCGTATTGTACATGTGATAACAAAATAAAATACTGGATTAAAAGTTATATTAAAATGAAGTGAAATATCCCACAAATGTGTTAATGTTTAAACTTATTAAAAATACTATAATATATGTTTTTTCAACTTTTGAGGGAATAATGTCTCATTTTCCACATATGTGGACATCATGTTTATCAGCGCACTGACATACGATATATGAACGGAGTTTTTAAAGCAGCATATCAAATGAAACTAGAGATTCTCCTCTTTACAACCAAACAGGTTTCAATCCAAAAACATAAAGAGATTTCTTACCAGCGGCACTTTTGTTGGCGCTGCGCCTGTAGGAGCGTTTAATGGCAATCTACAGCATACTGTTGTGTCACGTGACGCGGTGCACCAGACGTTTAACCCTTAAATGACAGTGTTGAGTCGTGTGAACAATATTCAGTCAGATTTAATTTATTTAAATTATGCGTTGCTTATAGCGAAGCCAAAATACAACGTCCACACATGTTGACAAGGGGTCACACACGGTTATTCTGAGGAATCCATTGTTTGTCAAAAGTTAATAAAACATTATTGTTACATATTGTGTTCTTTGATTTTCTAAGAAGAAACTAAATGCATTGACAAGAGAAATAAATATATATAGAGTCAAACTTAATCAAAAGTCAAAAGTTATTTTTAAATGCTCGTAATCGTTTAATTACTTTATTATTTAGTTTTGAAATGTTTTGACAAGAGAAATAAATATATATAGAGTCAAACTTCAGCACTTTTAAAAATCTGCAAATAATTGTGATTAACTATGAAAAATCTGCGATTAATCGTGATTAAATATTTTAATCGACAAACAGCACTCATTATTTTTAAATGCAGTAATCGTTTAATTACTTTATTATTTCATTCCCAAAAAATGTGGCAAGAGAAATAAATAAATTTAGACTAAAATTTCAGTACTTTTAAAAAATCTGCGATTAATTGTGATTAAATATTTTAATCGACTAACAGCACTCGTTATTTTTAAATGCTCGTAATCGTTTAATTACTTTATTATTTCGTTCTGAAAAATGTTGACAAGAATAATAAGTGTATATATCGCCAGCATCAGGGTGCAGACAACATAATGTGATGTTTACGCGCCCATGTCGAAGAGAGAGATTGATTAATTAATTTCAGATGGCTAGTTGTACATTTGAAATATTTTAATTATTTTATGGGATACACTGTATTTAATTTTAAGAACATAATTATTGATGTATGAATATTGATGAATATTTATCATTATATTATACAGGATATCATAGAACAGACTTTTTCTCCAGAGAAACATCTTATAAGCTGAAACTTGCTTTTTATTTCATCTCATTACTGTCATGACATGAAAGAAATACATGTTTCATACGGGACATCAATACATGTTCTGGACTCTGATAACAAGCGAGTCTATTAGCAGATGTGTTTAAGAGCAGATACGTTCAAAGTCTATCAGTTGTGTCTGATTATTTCCATTTAGTAAACAAAATGATCCCAAAGCATCCTCGCATCATTTTATAAACCAGTACACACAACTCAAGCCAGGTTTAGAGAACCAGCTCTGCATAATTGCTAGTGATTTTCCTGCGCCAGCGGACGTGAGTCAATCGGGCACTGCAGTGTCTCTCTCGCTCTCATTACAGTAGGAAACGCGAGGATCCTGATCCAAGGGAATTGATTAAGAGCTCTGGAGGAGCAACAAAGAGCGCTTTAGTTGCACTGGAGGAATGCATTTGCATAGCTTAGAAGGGTCGCATCTGAAGCTCGCCGGGAAAAGATCCCAGAGACCTCACTAGCGACCAGTGCCGGGAATAAAGTTGAATAGCAAAGAGCAAAGCCTTGTTTTTATCACGCTGCTTCTCAGCACCGAGGAACGGCATGACACAATGTTAGGCAAGGCATTTGTGGCACGGTTCTCGCGGTTTCTCCTATGATATCTTCAGCATGCATCCGAGCCAAAAACCCTTCAACCTCTTCAGAGAGAAACATGTGATCAATCAAGCGTGAATCACAATCGTGAGCTTCCTCTGAACGTTTAAAGGGATTACATTAAAAATATTTAATAATACAAAATTAGACATTTTCAAGAGTCTTCATGCAGCTCTTTTATAAACAACATTTTAAGACGGTGTAGAGCGGAGGAGGGCGGGGCTGGACTGGAACAACGCACGCCCTGTCCCCAATCAGCCTAGATAGGTACATTTCCTCAAGAAAATGTGAGTGGTGCTTGCCGTGGCAAAACTCGTCAAATAGCATTTTATAACTTGTTGCTAACCACTAAAATAATGGTCATAGAATGTTGCTAGCATGTGTTAGCATTATGCTAGCACGTTTTTAGCATGTTTTAGCACTTTGCTAGGGGATTCTAGCATGTGTTATCATGATGCTAGCACGTTTTTAGCATGTTTTTGCACTTCGCTAGGCGATGCTAACATGTGTTAGCATGATGCTAACATGTTTTTAGCATGTTTTAGCACTTTGCTAGGGGATTCTAGCATGTGTTATCATGATGTTAACACGTTTTTATCATGTTTTAGCACTTTGCTAGGGGATTCTAGCATGTGTTATCATGATGCTAGCACGTTTTTAGCATGTTTTGCACTTCGCTAGGCGATGCTAACATGTGTTAGCATGATGCTAGCACATTTTTAGCATGTTTTAGCACTTCGCTAGGCGATGCTAGCATGTGTTAGCATGATGCTAGCACGTTTTTAGCATGTTTTAGCACTTCGCTAGTTTTTTTATGTATTTATTGTTATAAGCATTTTGCTTCTTAAGTAAATGTTTCTTGCATTTTTTTATTTTTTTGGCATGTAGATATTTTAACAGGCTTAAACTACAAAACTACATTTCCCATCATTCTCGGTGGTTGTATAAAAATGACACACAGATATAGGATCAGATGCATGCATAATGCACATTGGTGCGAGCACTGACGATATTCCTGTGTTTGTCAGTGAGTGAAAGAGAACTATTCACAGTAATTCCCCAACACTTCTGTTTTATTACACATCAGAATTACGTCTCCCAAACTCGTCAGTAGGAACTTTAGTCGGGCTTGATTGCAGTGATAAACATACCCACAACTGTTCAGAATCTGCAGTGACTTGTTGAAAGCATTTCCTCATGACAGGTAAAATACAGCAGGTCAAACTAGAGCTCTCACACAAACAACAGACATTGACAACTCACCTGTGACATCAAATCACAGACTGCAACCAAAGAGGCAGATTACTACAACAGAGATTCAGTTCTGCGGGTGTCATGATGCACAACACAAATCACTGCTTATCTAAACCCCACACACATAGAAAATAAGTCTTGAAAAATCGCTAGATTTTGTTTTTGATGCTTAAAATGCATTAAAATGTTATTTCAATTATATTCTCTGAAAACAAGTCTTAAAAGTAATATTCAGGGTTCAACACAAGTTGAGCTCAATTAACATAAAAAATTAACAAATAACATTTGGTGACTGTCACCGCTGGAGACGCGAGTTTGAATCCAGGGCGTGCTGAGTGACTCCAGCCGGGTCTCCTTAACAACCTGATTGGCCCGGTTGCTAGGGAGGGTAGAGTCACATGGAGTAACCAAATTGGCTTGGTTGCTAGGGAGGGTAGAGTCACATGGAGTAAACAAATTGGCCCGGTTGCTAGGTAGGGTAGAGTCACATGGGGTAACCAAATTGGCCTGGTTGCAAGGGAGGGTAGAGTCACATGGAGTAAACAAATTGGCCCGGTTGCTAGGGAGGGTAGAGTCACATGGGGTAACCAAATTAGCCTGGTTGCTAGGGAGGGTAGAGTCACATGGAGTAAACAAATTGGCCTGGTTGCTAGGGAGGGTAGAGTCACATGGAGTAAACAAATTGGCCCGGTTGCTAGGGAGGGTAGAGTCACATGGGGTAACCAAATTAGCCTGGTTGCTAGGGAGGGTAGAGTCACATGGAGTAAACAAATTGGCCTGGTTGCTAGGGAGGGTAGAGTCACATGGGGTAACCATATGTCCCGGGTTCCTAGGGAGGGTAGAGTCACATGGGGTAACCATATTGTCCCGGTTGCTAGGGAGGGTAGAGTCACATGGGGTACCAAATTGGCCCGGTTGCTAGGGAGGGTAGAGTCACATGGGGTACCAAATTGGCCCGGTTGCTAGGGAGGGTAGAGTCACATGGGGTAACCATATTGTCCCGGTTGCTAGAGAGGGTAGAGTCACATGGGGTACCAAATTGGGCCGGTTGCTAGGGAGGGTAGAGTCACATGGGGTAACCAAATTGGCCCGGTTGCTAGGGAGGGTAGAGTCACATGGGGTAACCAAATTGGCCCGGTTGCTAGGGAGGGTAGAGTGACATGGGGTAACCAAATTGGCCCGGTTGCTAGGGAGGGTAGAGTCACATGTGGTAACCATATTGTCCCGGTTGCTAGGGAGGGTAGAGTCACATGTGGTAACCATATTGTCCCGGTTGCTAGGGAGGGTAAAAAGTCACATGAACGCTCGTAAAACGGTCGTAAAGGAAACACACGATTTAAACAACTTTACAGCTGAAATAACACACAAGAGTTTTAACAGAGGAATTAATGTAAGTGCTTTTATTAAATTATAAGCATCACATTTCTGTCTTTAAACCCTCCAAAAATTGTCCCCATTGACTTCCATTGTAAGTGTGTCACTGGAACACACATTAAAAAAAAAAAAAAACAGTCTAAATACATTTTTGTGCTAATCAACATTATGACACAAATGCTGCCGACTGATCTGAAACATGAACCTGGAATATTCCTTTAATATCTTATAAAGATTTGTAAACATTTTTACTGGAAAACAAGACAAACATACTGATGAAAATATAATTATTTACAATCTCTATAATTATTATTTATGTCGATTTACAATTGATCTCATTGACATTCATCAGCAGCATTAAATACTGGCAGATTCCTTCCATCAGTCACACTGAAGTCACTGATTTTCAAATGCGTTCTGATGGACGAGTGAAACGAAGAGCTGCTGAAACTCTATTATCCAGTTACCCCCTCAGGGACACACACACGCTCTCCTGAACGCCCCTCGAATGTGAACTGACTCCAAAAACACAAGACATCTAGTTGATATTACGCCCACCATCTCTGAGCGCGTGCCACCCGTCAGACGCCCCTCAGCACAGCGGCCCATAAACAACGCTTACATGTTCTCCCTAATGACATGTGCACATCATGACTCATGCGCTTCTGGTTAACCCACGCCAACAGAGCGCCACTAGTTGCATTTAGTATGCGATGTGAATGAAAGGGAAGGCAGTAAGCAAGTGTTAGTACATGGGGATTTTAGAATGGTCATATATGCCATCATGTGCGGTGCCCATCGACCCTGCATCATATATGCCATCGTGCGCAGTGCCCATCGACCCTGCATCATATATGCCATCATGTGCGGTGCCCATCGACCCTGCGTCATATATGCCATCGTGTGCGGTGCCCATCGACCCTGCATCATATATGCCATCATGTGTGGTGCCCATCGACCATGCATCATATATGCCATCCTGTGCGGTGCCCATCGACCCTGCATCATATATGCCATCATGTGCGGTGCCCATCGACCCTGCATCATATATGCCATCCTGTGTGGTGC
>NC_068305.1:41222437-41239937 GCF_025860055.1 Xyrauchen texanus
CTCATACACACACAGACACACACACACACACACACACACACACACTTACTCTCTCATACACACACAGACACACACACACACACACACACACACACTTACTCTCTCATACACACACAGACACACACACACACACACACACACACACTTACTCTCTCTCATACACACACAGACACACACACACACACACACTTACTCTCTCTCATACACACACACACACACACACACACTTACTCTCTCATACACACACAGACACACACACACAGACACACACACACACACACACACTTACTCTCTCTCATACACACACAGACACACACACACAGACACACACACACACACACTTACTCTCTCTCATACACACACAGACACACACACACACACACACACACACACACTTACTCTCTCTCATACACACACAGACACACACACAGCTATATACAGAAGTACAGGATAAGATATATATATACTTTATGTATTCAGAGTTTTTTATGGAATGAAACATGTTTAAATGTGTGTGTGTGGTTTGTAGAGTTAGTAATATAAATATGAATTGAGATGATTGTTTATTGCGTGCACACACTGTACAGTTACACACTGCATCATGTGAACACATCTGTATGAGCATCTGCTGTTCAACAGTGAAGAAGCTGAAATGTAGCAAGACACTTTTGTCGAGTAACGTGCTACTTTCTCTTTTAGTTGATCTGAACTCATTGTTCTGTTGAGTAGTTTAGCCAGTATCTTACCCAACAGTGCTAACCCAAACCCCTTACCCCAAAACTGCCCCAAAAAGAATAAAGGAAGCCCGAGGATGGAGTCTTGATACCCATCATGCATTCGGAACGGTGTGTGGAAATGGCACCTGTTCACATGTCGACAGTCATTTTAATGTAGTTGTCAGACAGTCACTTACCGTACACCCCCTGACACGCGACGCCCTCCAGCACGAGCGCCAACAGCCCCAAAACACTCATAATCCCATCCATCCTTACGTGCCTTTCCACATATCCAGAGTCACTTCCAAACAGGGAAATATGTGGAACACTGATGGAAGATCTCAGCGGACTGGTTTAAACACTGCGATGTGTTGAGTTGAGCGTTCACGCATCCTCACGCGGGTTTGACGGACGTAAGAATGAAGATTAGGACATATTAACATGACGCACGCTAAACGCGCGATTCACGAACATTCGCCGGATGTCAACGCTTCATCTGGATTAAACGCGCTTTAAAACGCGTGAATCGACCGGATCCGTGTTGCTCCGGAGGTTCTGAGCGGTTCCGCTTTAGGAGTCAGTGAAGCTCGTGCGCCCGCAGCATCAGGACCGGCGGCGTCCACTAACTGCGCGAGCACGAGGAATGCGCGTGCACCAGCATGTCTCTCTCTCTCTCTCTCTCTCTCTCTCTCTCTCTCTCTCTCTCTCTCTCGCTCTCTCGCGGGTGTGGGAGGATGAATCGAAGACTTTGATGGTTTTGTCGGAGCCGAACCCGGTCGAGTTCGCTCGCATCAAGGCCGAATCAGCCGTCGCGTTGCGCAATAACGTGCTATGGAAACCGAGCCGGTGTGAATCTACGTCAAAGAGCGCGTGACACCCACTTTTCATCTGAATAAGGGACTAACCGAGAGAGAGAGAGAGAGAGAGAGAGAGAACATGCCCAAAAGAGAGAGAGAGAGGGGAGAGGGAGGGAAAGATAGAGAGAGACAGGGGAAGACAGAGAGAGATGGAGAGGGGGAATATTTTTGTATGCTATGATTGCCCCTATTAGCAAAATGTGCTTTTTTTCTGCTCACAGAGTGCAACAAGACAGCATCATAATTCATTTGAAATAAAATGAACAGAAGGTTTTATTAACTCTTAAATGCACGGATGTTTCGCCAAACATACTACTACACATACTTCGGGTCTTTAGGATTTAAAACTTCTGCGCTGAAATTTCATGAGATGCATCTGACTGTCAAACACATTTTTTTCTCCCCAATTTGGAACGCCCAATTCCCAATGCGCTCTCAATCCGGGTGGCGGAGGACGAATCTCAGTTGCCCCTGCATCTGAGACCGTCAATCCGCGCATCTTATCACATGACTTGTTGAGCACGTTACCACTGAGACGTAGCGCGTGTGGAGGCTTCACGCTATTCTCCGCGGCATCCACTCACAACTCACCACACGCCCCACCGAGAGCGAGAACCACATTATAGCGACCACGAGGAGGTTACCCCATGTGACTCTACCCTCCCTAGCAACCGGGCCAATTTGGTTGCTAAGGAGACCTGACTGGAGTCATTCAGCACGCCCCTGTCATACACATATTGAGCTAAACATAACCTACACATATGCATTTTCTCCGGCACTTATGAGTCTAAACACACCCACAACTTCCATCATTTCAGTAGGACACACACGTGACAATAGCCAAATCAAACGGTTCACGTGTTAAACCTGCTATAGTTTACTTCCATGTATTTGCTTCACTATCAAATAACAATGTCAAATGTTATTTGTCTCATTATAAATAAAGAAATAGATATCCTGTCACTGTAAACTTCTATAGATATAAAATAATCATAAAAATATGATTTATGGAAGCACAGAAAAAGTGACACTTTTACATATTCGGGTCTTTGAGGACCTCGTACACTTTTGGTAACGAAGCAATTGGAAAAACTATTGAGTTTATTTGCGATTTTGCTTTTTTTGTTTTTGGGAACGGTTCACCCAAAAATGAAAATTCTGTCACATTTACTCACCCTCATGTCATCCCAGATGTGTGACTTTCTTTTTCTGCAGAACACAAAAGAAGATTTTTAGAAGAATATTTCAGTTCTGTAGGTCCATACAATGCAAGTGAATGGTGACCAGAACTTTGAAGCTCCAAAAAGCACATAAAGGCAGCATAGAAGTAACCCATAAGACTCCAGTAGTTTAATCCATGTCTTCAGAAGTGATATGATAGGTGTGAGTGAGAAACAGATCACTTTCACATTCTTTTGTTTTGGGTGAGTCATATTATTCATGCATATCACCCCCAACTGGGCAAGGAGAAGAGAGAAACAAAAAAGGACATAAATATTGTTCTGTTTCTCACCCACACCTATCATATCACTTCTGAAGACATGGATTAAACCACTGGAGTCATATGTGAAAGTGAAAATGGAGATTTATAGTTAAAAAAGGACTTAAATATTGATCTGTCTCTCACCCACACCTATCATATCACTTCTGAAGACATGGATTAAACCACTGGAGTCATATGTGAAAGTGAAAATGGAGATTTATAGTTAAAAAAGGACTTAAATATTGATCTGTTTCTCACCCACACCTATCATATCACTTCTGAAGACATGGATTAAACTTTGGAGTCATATGTGAAAGTGAAAATGGAGATTTATAGTTAAAAAAGGACTTAAATATTGATCTGTTTCTCACCCACATCTATCATATCACTTCTGAAGACATGGATTAAACTTTGGAGTCATATGTGAAAGTGAAAATGGAGATTTATAGTTAAAAAAGGACTTAAATTTTGATCTGTTTCTCACCCACACCTATCATATCACTTCTGAAGACATGGATTAAACCACTGGAATCGTATGTGAAAGTGTAAGTGGAGATTTATAGTTAAAAAATGACTTAAATATTGATCTGTTTCTCACCCACACCTATCATATCACTTCTGAAGACATGGATTAAACCACTGGAATCGTATGTGAAAGTGTAAGTGGAGATTTATAGTTAAAAAAAGGACATAAATGTTGATCTGTTTCTCACACACACCTATCATATCACTTCTGAAGACTTGGATTAAACCACTGGAGTCATATGTGAAAGTGAAAGTGGAGATTTATAGTTAAAAAAAGGACTTAAATGTTGATTTGTTTCTCACCCACACCTATCATATCACTTCTGAAGACATGGATTAAACCACTGGAGTCATATGAGTTACTTCTATGCTGCCTTTATGTGCTTTTTGGAGCTTCAAAGTTCTGGCCACCATGGACCGAATCCCTCCAATTATTTATTTAAATGTATTTTTATTTTTGTCCATGTCTGAGGTCGTAAAGGCTTTAAGGTCGTCTATTAAAGCTGGCAAAATAAACATAGTATTTTTCTTCCAGGAAAGATGTTGTCCAGTAAAATGCTCTTAAGTACGAGACACAGGACAGAAAACTGCGCTCTGCAATCATGCTCTTAATATGCATCAAACACACTCAAATTCTGTTGCTTTACCTCCAAACGATTTGTTGTTGTTGTTTGTGATTCACAATGTTTAATATCAATTTAGAGATTTTCCCATTTTAAAGAGTTTTTAAGACAGTACACAAGCGCGACAGAGAATGTGTGTGTGAGAGAGCGAGAGAGTGTGTGAGTGTGTGTGTGAGAGAGAGTGAGTGTGTGTGTGTGAGAGAGAGAGAGTGAGTGTGTGTGAGAGAGAGAGAGGTGTGTGAGAGAGAGAGAGTGTGTGTGAGAGAGAGAGAGGAGTGAGTGTGTGTGAGAGAGAGCGAGAGTGAGTGTGTGTGAGAGAGAGTGTGTGTGTGAGAGAGAGAGTGTGTGTGTGTGTGTGAGTGTGTGTGTGTGTATATGTGTGTGTGTGTGTGTGTGTGTGTGTGTGTGTGTGTGTGTGATCACTTTGTGGGGACCAAATGTCCCCATAAGGATAGTAAAACCCGAAATGTTTGACCTTGTGGGGACATTTTGTCAGTCCCCATGAGGAAAACAGCTTATAAATCATACTAAATTATGTTTTTTGAAAATGTAAAAATGCAGAAAGTTTTCTGTGAGGGTTAGGTTTAGGGGTAGGGTTAGGTTTAGGGGATAGAATATAAAGTTTGTACAGTATAAAAACCATTATGTCTATGGAAAGTCCCCATAAAACATGGAAACACAACATGTGTGTGCGTTTGTGAGTGTGTGTGTGTGTGTGTGTGTGTGTCTGAGTGTGAGTGTGTGAGTGTGTGTCTGTGTGTTTAGTGCGTTTGTGAGTCCATCTGTCTGCTGGTGTTTGTTTGACACTTAAAGCTCCGTCTGTGTGTCACAGATCAAAATTCTCTGTCACACTGATCGAACACCTGTTTCAAATCAAACCGCACACACCGAACACAGACACAACACAACACCAACAGAGTAAACATTGACAAGTAAACAGTCAATAGTAAAATAGGAACAAAGAAGCAAATTATATGCAACAGAACAAATAAAAACTATAGAACAAAGGACACAGAGCTTAAAATAACAACATAAACACTGAAACATTTAATGCAAATCACCCTGAGCAACACTTATAGTGTGTTTTAATAACTTTGTGTAAATATGCTAGAAATGTTCCTCATGCAACATGTAGAATTACAGCTGTCCAGTACACACACTTATTACCCACATCCTTGTGATGTTCTTTGAGGGGATATAAAAAGTTTAAAAAGACAAATAATTCAAGGCTTTATGCCCGTTATGGCACTCTGTATTTTGTAAATTATCACCTTCTTGTAAAGAAGCGTAAAGCGTTAAAGAGTGCAGACAGCGGCCTGAAACTCTCTTTAAACGTGTGTGTGTGTGTGTGTGTGTGTGTGTGTGTGTGTGTGTGTGTGTGTGTGTGTGTGTGTGTGTGTGTGTGTGTGCCTTTGAACTTTGTTGTGTTGAACAACAGCGTCTTTGTCCGTCTCTCATCGGGGAGTCGCTTGAATTGGACTGACACACACTTCTGAAGCACTTACAGTCAAAACCGTCCGCAATTACCACCGTTAAAAAAAGGGAAAATAATTTTCTTGAATTTAATCAAGTATTTATATGAAAGAAGATAACAGACTTTATATGCTCAGGTTAAACTCGGACTCTTCGACTTTATCAGAGGTCGAATCGATAGTGGATTTTGGGAATACCGATAACTAAGGCATGGTGGAAAAGGCCGATAACCGCTTAATCAATTATCCGATTAAAACCCATTTATGGAATGTAAAAAAAATTCGTAGTTTTTCCTTTCTGTGACAGGCAGTCCAATATACATAAAATCCCAAAAGCAGATTATTGTGCAACCAAAATCCCAATAATAACCAGGAGAAATGAGGATTTGGTGCATAACGTGGGACAATAAACAAGCCCAGAATGCACCGATATGACAGAGGCATCGTTACAATGTTCTATGTGTAAATATTTACCAAATTAAGCTTTTTATAGCCTAAATATTTGTGGCAGGGCGGGACCGGGTCGTGATTCCGCAGACCCGCCCCCTAATCAGGATAATTAGCCCTCGAGAGGGATAAACGCTGACCGAAGACGGCAGTGTGACCGAGAGAGAGAGATTTACGGGCAGCTGTCCGACACCTGTGTGTGTGTTTCAGTTTTTGTTTGAGTTTATATTAAAATATAATTCATATCGTCAACTCGGTTCTCGCCTCCTCCTTTCCGTTAATCCGCACTTTTTCACTGGTGCTGAAACCGGGGAAGGAGGAGGGATGCGCCGTAGTGGAGTTCTCGCCGCTACCATCCACCCCAACGGAGCAGCTGTGGCTATCCGCTGGAGAACGGAGGAGCCCGGTCGCCTGGAAACGGAGGAACGGCCGCCAAACGCGAGGGGAGGAGGGGCTCCCAAACAACCGCCTGGAGCGGTTACCGCTGGCAAGGGCGGGGGAGACCCCTACCGTCTACCAAAAACGCGGCGGGGTGTTCCGTCCACCAGGGGCCGGAGGACTGCCTCCGATCTGCCCGGGGAGGCGTCGCTGTCGTCCATTAGAGGGTGGAGGAGTGGCCGAGGACCAAGCTACGGCGCATCGGAGAACCGGCGAGTAAGTGTTTTTCTCTCTCTCTCTCTCTCTCTCTCTCTCTCTCTCTCTCTCTCTCTCCTCTCTCTCTCTCGCACTGCCGCTCCGTGTTGGCCTTTCCCTCTCTTGTTTTGTTAATTTGGCACCATTCAGATACGCGTGCAGGTGCCACACTTTTTTTTTGTTTCCTTCCCCTTGTCCCCTCCCTCATCCAGGTAGACGGGGATGACCTGCCAGCAGACGGGGCGGAAGTCACGCCCCTCCCCAGTGAAAGAGGGGGGGGGGGTGTGAATGTCATGTCAAACCTGGGAGAATGAGGGAGGAATGTGGCAGGGCGGAGGGCGGGACTAATCAGGCTAATTAGTCATCGAGAGGGATAAAGGCTGACCGAAGACGGCAGTGCGAGAGAGAGAGAGAGAGAGAGAGAGAGAGAGAGTGTTACGGGCAGCTGTCCGATTCTCGCCCCCTGCTTTCCCTTTAACCCCCTTTACAACATTCATCAGATGAAGAGCTTTGTATGTGTATATTTCACCAGATGAGGTTTATTGGTGTTTGCCTGTTTTTTTAAATTTTCTAAAATGAATAATACCAACAAGACAATTAAATATAAACAATGGAGGCCCACCCTCTATTGTTTCCTCATTGAATATTGTATTTAATATCAAAGTAACGCTATTTCATGTTGACTTTAACGTCAGGATCCTTTTGGGTGCAGATTTATATTCAAATCATAGAAATGGTTTATTATAAAAGAGATTTTCAGAGTAACATATAAATAGATTCAACAGATGAAATAACAGGAGAGGGTTCAACAAGGGTAAATCTTAAGCATTTTCCTACAATTAGAAAGCATTTGCAATGAAATCTGCACTATGCCCACCAGCCAAACGCAATGAATGCTACAAAATAGAAAAATAGAGCTTCTGGGAAGCTTTTCAAATGGGTGACCTACTTCACGACAGCAATGTTTTACAGAAAGCTGGTGAAGGTGAATCATCTTACAAAAAGACTTTGAAAAACTAGTGAGCTGCCGTGTTGTCTTCTGTGGGGATGTTGTTTCCTGTTCCTGTTGCTGCTAGCGCTCATTTTTGTTGCCTGCTAGCCTGCTTAGCATTGTTTCTCTCTCCCATCTTTACGCACGCATTTGTTTCCCGCTTTTATACTTTTAACGCGATACAACTACGTGCATTTTACCGCACACACCCGCCTTTCTACTTTTATCACGCTTAACCGTACGCATTTTTTACATGGATCTTTACATCAATCTCAAACCACTGGTGATCAGGAACCACCACAACAACAACAACAACAACCACGTGAGGGATTCACATTGATCTCAAACCCCCGCTGATCAAAAACCACAATCACAACAACAAACAATTGCGGTAACTCATGGCATCACCTCACATTTTCATTACTTGGACCACATGTTACATGTTTACTATAGCTTCTTCCATCAGCAGTGAAGGATTTGCATGTGATAAATGTAAAGATTTAGTCAAGCTGACGGAGAAGATAAATGAGTTAGAAACACGCATCCGAATGCTAGTGGAGGTCAGTGAGAAAGGGAAGCCGGTTGATACTGTTTCGGAAATAGACACCCCAGCCACAATTGTTAAATGCATTTTGGGTGCCAGAGCGACTGACATCAGATTAAATGTACAAGTGCTGGCAAATGCTACACGTTGATTTTGTAAGATTGTTATTCATGTCAGCACTAACAATGTCACTGTAATATGCTCTGACCCCCTCCTTGCTCATCGTGGTAATGAGGTTTGTAGTAGATTTGTGTCACTGAATGGCTGGATGTCTGAGTGGTGTCCAGAGAATAGCATATGATTTATAGACAATTGGAAGAATATTTGGGGTAGACCTGACCTGTTAAAAAAAGACGGACTTCATTCCCTTCATCAGGGAAGGTGCAGCTCTCCTCTCTAGTAATTTGGCTCATAGCTTTAATAGTGATAATATTTGACTAACTGGGGCCCAAGTCAGGAAGCAGACAAACTGGCTAATCCGAACATCTGCTAGCTGCCTTGAGACATCACACAGGCTGCATAAACTAATAGAAAATGAATCACCTATATACAGTGCTCGAAAAATGGAGCGTAAGTGGAAGAAAACAAAATTAGAGGTATTTCAAGGTGCATGGAAGGATAGTGTCTCTAACTACAGACAGGCTATAAAATCCGCCAGGTCTGCATATTTGAGCAGACTCATAGAAAATAACCACAACAATCCTAGATGTTTATTCAGTAATGTGGCTAAATTGGTAAGGAAGAAAACATCGATTGAACCAGATATTAAATCGCAGCATAGTTGTAATGAATTTATACATTTCTTTACATCAGAAACAAAACTGGACTAACACATCCGGTCTACCACAGCACCCCAGAAGACTAACATTTTTCCCTATGAGCAACTTCAATCCTTCGCTGTTATTGGTCAGGAAGAGCAAACAAAATTGATCAAAACATCAAAATCAATAGCATGTATGTTAGATGCAATACCTACTAAATTCCTAAAAGAGGTGTTTCCTGTAACCTCTTCTTAATATTTTTAACTCCTAATTATACTAAGAATTTTTAAACTAGCAGTTATCAAACCACTTAACAAGAAGTCCCAGCTTGATCCTGGAGAATTGGCTAATTATAGACCGATTTCATATCTCCCATTCATGTCAAAAATACTAGAAAAGGTGTCCTCCCAACTATGATGTATATATATATGAAATGGTATTAATGAAGAATTTCAGTCAGGTTTTAGGCCCAGAGACTGCAATTATCAGAGTTACAAATGACTTGCTCTCATCATCTGGTCATGTTTGAATTGCTCTTCTAGTGCTTTTAGATCTTAGTGCGGTTTTCATAACCATAAATCATGACATTCTCTTGGATAGGCTTGAAAATGATGACAGGCATTAGCATGGTTTAGGTCCTATCACTCTGACTGCTACCACTTTGTCTGTATAAATGTGGAACTGTCAGATCAAATTAAAGTTAAGTATGGAGTGCCACAGGGATCAGTTTTAGGGCCTCTGCTTTTCTCTCTATACATACATATATATATATATATATATATATATATATATATATATATGCTCCCCTAGGAGACATTATCAGGAACCATGAAATTAGTTTTCACTGTTATGCTGACAATACCCAACTTTATATTTCTTTGAAACCTGATTACATTTTAAAATTTTCTAAATTAAAAGAGTGTATAAATTATATAAAAAATTGGATGGCTAGAAATTTCCTTCAACTCAATTCCAATTAAACAGAAGTACTAATTATTGGAACAAAATGATTGATCCTTGATGGATGTACTGTCTTTTTGTTGTAAACTTGTTCAGCAAAAAATGTAGATGTTGTATTTGAGAGCAATCTAACCTTTGAAAAACACATTTCCAATATTTGTAGAACTGCATTCTTCCACCTCAGAAATATTGCTAAGTTAAAACAAGGGCATTTCAACAATACAGAGAATATAAAAATCCACAAAATCATATTTGGCTCCTAAACGATGGAATAGTCTTCCTAGCGGTGTTCAGAACTCAGACACACTCTCTCAAATTAAGTCTAGACTAAAGACGCATCTATTCAGCCAAGCATACAGCTAATGTATCTCTCAATTCACAGTCATGCTGCTTTAGTTAGGTCTGTCTGTTTCTCTTATTCTGCTTAATAAAGAACGGCATCTACGGCAATTTCATTCTATTTCTTTCCCTGTCTAAACCTCGGGATTATATCCTGGGGTTACCAGAGCCTGCCAGATCCATCTCCGATCCTGCCTGATGTCCGACTCCCACTGTGGAGTGGTGGTGGTGTAGTGGTCTAAGCACATAACTGGTAATCGGGTAATCAGAAGGTTGCTGGTTTGATCCCCACAGTCACCACCATTGTGTCCTTGAGTAAGACACTTAACTCCAGGTTGCTCCGGGGGGATTGTCCCTGTAATAAGGGCTCTGTAAGTCTCTTTGGATAAAAGCGTCTGCCAAATGCATAAATGTAAATGTGTCACTGCGTAATGATGACCAACTTCACTTCAGTCCACTAAGACAGACTTCACAGAGGATGAACTGATGCAAAATCAAAGGACAATACATCTATGTGTATTTCCTCAGTTAATTCGGGATGACTTCAAGGACTTTAACACTAAAGATTATAGTTCATACAAAACAATTTTCATGTACAGCTGCTTTGAAACAACACCTGTTCTGAAAAGCGCTATACAAATAAAGTTGACTTGACCGTCTACATAGGCAGTTACCTTCTAAGGCAGCATGCACAACGTAAACTTTCATCACAAAATTTAAAATCACATTATGTCCTACAAAGGCTGTGATTTATATATATATATATATATATATATATATATATATATATATATATATATATATATATATATATATATAGTTTGCATGTGCTGCACGTTTCAACTGTGAGCGCTTGTGACTGTGTGGAGCCGGTGTTGTGCCGTTTGTAGTAGGTGATCGCAGCATTTTGCGGATTAATAATCGCATGTGGTCACGAAACAACCTTGCTTTTCCGTAAGTGAGAAGCTACTATCAAAAAATGCACAGAAACACTTCAAAATAAAGGTTTCTGCCAAATATAATCTCTATTTAAATGGAAAAATGTATGAAAAAAATATTCCACAGTGAAGTTATGTAATATTCAGTGCAATAGTACTTCTAATAATAATAATAATAATAATGAATAAATAGTAATTGTATTACATTTAAGCAATATCTCACATCTGTGAAATTATAATAAATAACTCCAATGTATTGTATCATATTTATTTTCATTTGATTAATGAATTATTTAGACACTATTTTGATGATAAAATTAAAAATAAACTGTTGATATGAAATTCTGAAAAAATAAAACTAAACAAATCAGGCATCAGTACTCGTGCTCGTTCTCCAGAAAATGGTATCGGGACATCCCTAGATGAGAAAATGCATTAGTGTGGATGTTAATAAAAAATTAAGAGTATTTTCATTGATCATTTTCAATACTGAATTATGAAAAAATGTCACTTGAATGGGACATGCGTGTTGAGAAGAGGTGTGCTGTTAATTTTCAAAGCAACTAGGCAAATGATAAATGCAAAAAAATTCGTTTTCATGCCCAAAAGTTGTTGAGCGGTTTTTATTGTTGATGGGTTTTCGAGCGGGGGGTCGCCGAACTTGATTGCGCAACCTTATAGCCCCTCTAGACAGTCAAGGGCCCCTGGGCACTGGCCCCATTGGCCCGGTCGGTAATCCATCCCTGACTGAAGGAGAGGGAGACCATGAATACCTGTAAACTGTAGATTTTTGAACAGGGGCGTGACTTTGATGTAACGAAGACTTACAATTTTCCTCAGAAGAAGAGCGGGACTCCGATGAACGTTTGTATTTTGAAGAGAGATTTGATCCAGCCGAGGATACAATTTCAGACGAGTAAGTCATTTAGTTTCCATTAGCTGATGTGCTATTTTATATAAATGTACATATTTTACTAGTGGGACTGTTTCCAGACTTGCCAGACGGGATTCAGAGTATTGAAAATTTGAAATATGTCCCAATAAGCAAGTTTTATTTACATTTAAATGTTGTTTCGGCTGAAGCAGGTATTGAAATTTTATGCTGTATAATATAAATATGATATGTACTATGATATAAAAATAATATGAATGTTTAGATTATATTTTATCTAGTGTTTATGCTGCCTCATTATCATCAATATGTGATATGTGTTCAGGCTAAATGAGTAAAATGCACTTTAAATATGCCCATATTAGAAAATCTGCATATTATAATGATTTCTGAAGGATCATGTGACACTGAAGACTGCAGTAATGATGCTGAAAATTCAGCTTTATCACAAATTGCATGTTACAACATATTCAAATAGAAAACGGTTCTTTTAAATTGTAAAAATTGTTCAGAATATCAATGTTGTTTCTGTATTTTGGATAAAATAAATGTAGTCTTGGTGAGCAGAAGAGTCTTCTTTTCATGGTAGTGTAGGTATAATATTAAATAAGTCTTTATGTGAAGAAAATATATAGTCAGATTACTTTGATCATTAAGTCTCCTCGCATTCATTCTCTATTCCTCATTGATAGGCCCAGGGGAGGGGTCTTTTGTCTCAGGTGTGAATTACAATCAATATTCATGATAGTTCACGCCTCCTCGCATATTACCTATCAACACTAAAAGTGTCTTACAAAAGTTAAATGACTATATTGTTTTGTCTGAATGAGTGATCAGGATGGTTTTCACATATTCTGTCGCAAAAACTCTCGGCTACAAGATCCAGTTCTCAAAAGTCTTGTGGACAAATGTTTAGTATGTGTTATATGGCTTTATTTCAGTGACTTAAAAATTTTGTTTTTTCAAAAACTATGCATAAACGTTATTTTCTCAAAAATACAAACATGTACACACATGTTGCTCACATACTATTGTAGCCCAGTTTGTGCTGAATACAGTGTTATCAGACTTTAGCCATTATTGAGATTTTAAGCAACTGAAAAAAGCACAAATGTCAAAGTCAAAACTTCTCCAGGGCCCAAAACACCCTCCAACCCCAGAGGGGTATTGACATTTGAAATATGTCCTAATAAGCAAGTTTTAGTTACATTTAAATGCTGTTTCGCCGAAAGCGGGAAATTAAATTGTATGCTGTATGATATAAATATGATATGTAATATGATATAAAAATATATGAATGTTTAGATTATATTTTATCTAGTGTTTATGCTTCCTCATTATCATCAACAAATATGTGTTCAGGTGTAAATGAGTAAAATACACTTTAAATATGCCCATATTAAAAAATCAGCATATTATAATGATTTCTGAAGGATCATGTGACACTGAAGACTGCAGTAATGATGCTGAAAATTCAGCTTTATCACAAATTACATTTTACAATATATTCAAATAGAAAACGGTTCTTTTAAACAGTGTTCTCAGACTTTAGCCATTAAATGTCAAGGCATGTCAAAACTTCTCCAGGGCCCAAAACACCCTCCGAGCCCAGAGGGTTAAATTACTGTCTAGATAGGCAGCTCACTAGGTTTTAGAGCAGATCCCATGTCTTTCTTTCAAATATACTCGCAGAGACACTTTTTCTCCCTAAACTGAGTAAGATGAGCTTTAATGCATCTGAAATCCACGCCTCTGGCTTCACTAGGAATATTCTAATTTCATACAGGCGAAAAGAGCACCAGCCGTATATGAGGTTGAGGGAATACAGCTTTTGCCTGATAACACGACAGTAAAAGAAAAGTTGGCATTTGGGGAGCTCTGTCCTGCCACAAATCTATGAAGAAACCATAAATGAAGTCGCTGAACCGCAGAATGAGGTGATAGATTTTAATCAAGCTAAAGGCACCCAAGAGAAGCAGAGTAAAACCCGAAAACAGAACTGGACTGAGTTCTTTAAGGAGACGGGAAATACTGATAGAAAGCTGAAAACAAGACCTGTGAATACACCTATCAAAAACTGAGAAAACTCTCATTTTGCCACAAAGGCGTGAAATGTAAACACGTTTAATGTGTAACAAAGCACATATATGAAATTTATCGGCTGGGCAAACATCTGTAAACAAATAAACCAAAACAAAATCCTATTGATTCATGTTAAACTCATGTAAAAGTAGTGAATGATGTTTGTGAAAAGTCAGCCCCCTAGCAACCAAACAGAACATCATAGCAACCACATAGCAAGCACTCAGAACACCCTCGGAATGATGATGCGACGGCAGCCATAGTGCGCCAGAACACCCACCAGCTATTGGCTGGCGCGGAGTTTGCGGGTGGGGGGGTTGGGGGGGTGCAGGGGAGCATTGCCCCCTGGTGGCTGAAACGGGTAATTGCATTTTTTCAACAAAAAAAAATCTTGCATTGTTTAAAAAAGATATTATAAATATTTTAAATAACACAAAACAACTAAATGGTGGTCTCTGAAAATACATCTGATTTTATATACTGCTTTAGTAAAAAAAAAAAAAATTCAGGGCTCTGGGTCATGTGATAGGCCATGTAATAGCGCAGTTATGTGGTCGGACTCGTTACACCAAAATATGGACATAAGGAGATTTTTAAAACGTCGAGCTCCAAATGACACAAATAGTCAGTCATCGGGATCTAAGGATACAACTCAAACAACAGTAACCGATGATGACGATATGCAAACAGACACTGCTGTGAAATTGGAGGGAACACCGAGCAGCTCTGAATCAGCAGCAGCAGCAACCGCTAGCAGTCCTGACGTTCACTCCACGCCCACAGATGCGCTAGCTGCAGGTAACACCAACAAAGATGATCTTGGAGAAAAACACAGCTGTCCCAAATGTTTTAAATGTTTCATGAAGTACAACAAAATGCGAAATATAGGCCTAACTTGTTTTTTAATCCCTCTCATTACCACAATGTGTTTTGAAAAAAGGAAAGAAAAACTTTAAAAATCTTTTCGTTTTGGTTGAAGATAATATTTTAACAGTGCAAAAGTGGTCCACATTTCATTGATCCTAATTGTGTCCGAAGTTCGAGCGAAGATGCGATCGCGAAGTCAAGTGGCTGTTTATGCGAAGTTCTACCGGTTTACAAATATGATTGTATTGTAGGCCTACTGTTTTTTTCTTGGGTTAAAAATAAATATGTGTTTATTTAGCATGTTTGTTTTGTCCATATGTGCTAGTGCTGAGTTCCCCAATAGACCTTTTTCACAGACGGCGATGACGCGTTTCACTTTATGTAGCAGCGTAAATCTCACCGAATATATGTTCTTTGCATTAAAAATAATAATAAAAAAAATATATAAATAACGGTAAAAAAAAATTTGAAAAAAAAATCTCACGAATATTTTTATTTTATTAATTTTTAAAATATTGAGAGTAAATTTATAACATTATGCTTTGTGTTATATTACCATGGAATTCGTTAAAAAAAATTAATTACCACAGCTGTGAGGGGGTTTCTATTAAAGCTGTTGAGGGTGTGACAGTAAATTTGGCATCATCTCAAATTTTAACGTCTTATTCTACCACTCTCTATTTTTCTCCTTTTCTGGAAAGTCATTCAAACGTAATAGTTGATTTTTTCTTTTGGTCTTGGGGCAAATGGGTAAGTGAAAATAATATTTGCTGTGATCTCCCATTCACCGCTGTCGAAGTTTACCCTGCAATCGTTTACTTCTGCGTTCCAAAACCTGGAGTGTGATAAAGGTCTATTGATAGGACATGCAGGTCCCAGCTGCTACAATTATTATTATTTTTTTGCCCCCCCTGGCTCGAATGTCAAACTCCGCCTATGGCTATTGGTGGGGAGGAGAAAGTAGAGTGATGTAGCCAATTCAGGGATGGAGATTAATATGAGGCCATGATAGATAGGGGCCAATGGGGAATTTGGACAGGACACAGGGTTACACCTACTCTTCAGAAGTGTCCTGGGATTTTAATGACCACAGAGAGTCAGGACCTTGGTTTAACATCTCATCCAAAGGACAGTGCCTTTTTACAGTATAGTGTCCCCGTCACTATACTGGGGCATTAGGACCCACACAGACCGTAGGGTGAACACCCCCTGCTGGCCTCCCTAATACCACTTCCAGCAGCAACCTTGGTTTCCCCAGGAGTATCTCCCATCCAGGTACTCTCTCTCTCTCACTCACCCCCCCCTTCACTCTCTCAATTCAATGGGCTTTACTGGCATGAAAGTTTCTCTCTCTCTCTCTCTCTCTCTCTCTCTCGTGCAATACATTGTGTGTCAGTTTAGTTTTGGCCCAGTCAAACTCATCACCATATGAATGTGAGATTTGACAGTTTTAATCAACGTATCTTTCAGAGAAATGCTTAAATCATCCAGATTCATTTGCATTGCAATCATTTTTCTCTGGTGTGTATGATTACGCATGAATGAGCAATAGGGAAAATAAGATATTCCAAATGACGCACAAGTCCAGAAGACATAAAAACAATGCAATTAAGTTTAATGCAATGAATGTTTAACCAGTGAACGGCTCCTGAACGTGAATCGAGTCTGCGGTCGTGTTTGCTAAATATGCCCCACACACACAGAACAATGCTTTTATTTGCACCATGCTTTGTGTAAACATATTTATATGTCATGAATAGGAAGTATTGTGAATTGAGATGCAAATGATTGTGTTTATCAGCATAGATTTACACGGAAACATATTTTACTCACATACTTTAATGATGAAACAAGAACTGGGTCCTATACTGGGAGATACAGTATCAAGCATCGACATGTTTCCGTTGATCATGGTATAAATATTGGGGGGTTTGTACTAGCTTGTAGCCAGCAGAGGGTGTTCACCCTACGGTCTGTGTGGGTCCTAATGCCCCAGTATAGTGACAGGGACACTATACTGTAAAAAGGCACTGTCCTTCGGATGAGATGTTAAACCGAGGTCCTGACTCTCTGTGGTCATTAAAAATCCCAGAACACTTCTCGTAAAGAGTAGGGGTGTAACCCCGGTGTCCTGGCCAAATTCCCCCATTGGACCCTATCTATCATGGCCTTGTATTAATCTCCATCCCTAAATTGGCTACATCACTCTACTCTCTCCTCCCCACCAATAGCTGGTGGGTGTTCTGGCGCACTATAGCTGCCGTCGCATCCTCATCCCTATGCTATGTAAAGCGCTTTGAGTGCCAAGAAAAGCGCTATATAAATGTACGAAATTGTTATTATTATTATTATTATTATTATTACTTAAGA